>NW_004949138.1:2746401-2761689 GCF_000317375.1 Microtus ochrogaster
AGAGAGAGAGAGAGAATATGTACAAATGAAAGTGGAAGCTAGGTGATTCCATTAAGACCCAGGGTTCTGCTTGTCTCCCTTTCCCCAGCACTAGATTTACAAATGCACACCACAGTGCAGCTGGAGACTGAATTCTGGTCTTCGTGCTTGCATAGCTGAGCTGTCTCTTCAGCCACAAGACTTTGCTTTCATGGTTTTAATTTTCAGTCCAGTAGATAATCAATAATGTACAAGCACTTTTTTAAATACCTGTAATGTAGTGCAGTTAAAAAATGACTGAATTAACAAGAATAACACATTATGCTGTACACCTAAAATGTCTAGAGGTAGAGCTAGCTAATAAAAGTAAGACAAGGGATTTACAATGGCATAGTCATCAGAAGACAATACTGATGTCGTCAGACTGCATGAGCTCTTCTTCCTCTCCTTAAGATAGAAAGATTTACTTGCAGCCATGGGCTAGCAATTGAATTTTTAAGCATTACTTTCTCAACAGTCTGACAATATTTCAATATTTAAAGCCCTATGTTCATCATGAGCTGAACAAGAATAGCAACAGGCATGCTAAAGAAGACCACAATTTTCAATCCAATACAAAAAACTATGGGTCATTAAAATGATCAGAGTAGGAGAAATAGTCTTCCCTGGGGAAAAGCACACCAACTGATCATCTAATACCAATTGTCAGTCCTGAACACATGAATACAAATAATATTATACAGACTGAGTAGGTTTATATTTAGTAATATACATATATGCATATAAGCACAACTAATGAAAAAAGAGCATAAACTTGAAAGAAAACAAGGTCGAGTTTATAGAAAGACTTAAAGAGAATGGCGAAATAATGCAGTTATATCATAATCCAAGAAAATAAAGGAAATATATAGTCTGTACTCAGATGCCCATCACTGAAGCACTCACAGTCATCCAAAGAAGAACTCATATACCCACATCCAGCTGACATCACATGCCCTGACCTGGAGTAGCAAAGGTTAGCGTTAGCAGGCCACATTGTTCAAGAGCTAGGGTGCTTTCACTAGGAGGAGAATGGACAAGTATGCTTAAATGCCCACTTCAAATGAGGATTATCTTTCTGTTCACATTGTCTGCTCATAATATTTGGATTAGAGTTGGTATGTTTGTAAAGGGGTTTTCAGTAAGCAAAACCCCAAGTGTCTTGTATGATTCCACCTCTATAGTGTAATAAATTGCAACAGTTTAGAAAAGGTACTCAGGATTGAATTAGGGGCTTTGAATATGCTGGGGGAAAAGACCGTCTCATCATATGGAAAGTTAGCTAGGAAATTAAACCTCAAAGAGAGAATGGCACTCTTAATGGCAATGTCATTGTATGTATACCTCCACCCCTCCTTTTTATTTTTGACTTTGAGATGGGTCATGGTAAATATATTTCCTAGGTTGAACTTGAATTCATGTTGTAGTTAAGGCAGACCCTTGAACCTGGGATCATCATAACCTCCAGAGTAGCTGGAATCATGGGTCTGTGCCACCAAGAATCACTACATTAAGACACAGTCTACAAAATAACTAACAATTCATAAAAAGCATCAAGAGTTACAAAACTTAGCCAGGCATCATGATGCATGGCTTTAATCCCAGCATTTAGGAGGCAGAGTCAGGCAGATCTCTATGAGTTCCACGACAGCCTGGACTACCTAGTGAGTTCCAAAGCAGCCAGGACTACATGGTGAGACCTTGTCTCAAAGAGTTAAAAAGCTCAAAGATACAGGATTACTTCAGATTAATGGAAACCGAAGTAAGCAACTAAATACAGCATATAGTTCTAGATTGAATCTGCCCTAAATCAAGAGAAAAGTGGTTGCTATAACATTAGAGGAATTTAAGTGAGGTCTGTAGATTAGATAATAATTCCAGATTCAATGGATAGTTTTGGTTGTCAGCTTGAATACATTGAAAGTTAACTAAAATGCAAATGTGGATGGCACACCTATGAGAGGTTTTTTTTTTTTTTTTTTTGGCTTAATATGAAGTAGGTAGATTCACGTCTAATCTTTGAGCCATAACCCAGATCTTGAGTCAGGAAGACACACTTTTAATCTATGTCACACCTTCAGAATACAAAATAAGGAAGCTTTTGCTCTTTGCCTGCCTGCTCTTGCCTTGTTAGCAAGGCCATTCGTTCCCTGACATTAGAGCCTATTTCTTCAGGACTCCAGCATATACTGAAGACTAGCTAAGACATCCAGCATCGTGAACTGAGCAACTACTGGATTCCTGGATTTTACTTTCACAGCCATTGCTGACTTAGCTGGACTGCAGCCTGGAAATCATTCTAAGAAATCCCCTTTTCTAATATAATGAGAGATTCATTGTATATGTTTTGTTTTCCTAAGAATTCTGACTAACATGCCAGAGTTTTCCTGATTTTGGAACTTCCACATTGATGGCTGAGGGTGTGGTCCTGTGGTAGTTGGCCATCCAGGTGTACAAAAGTCCTGGGTTAGACCCAGCACTTAGAGAAAGAGGAAGAAGGTAAAGAGGGAAGCAGAGAGATAGGGCACCATCGTCCTGTTTTCTTGGTATTGAGAAGTGAAGCACAATAGGCGCAACTTGCTCTGACACAAGAGTGGGCAGGTGGAGACACATAAGTAGCTGGACCAGTAGAATCAGTTATATTTGGTGTTTACTTAGTAGAATAATCTCACTACAGCTGCTATCAAGCTACCAATGAATTCAGTACTGGAAAGAAAGATTCACATTTGACTTTTGTGGGCTGATTTTTGTGTGTGTGAAGGGCAGGCTCCAGCACACTCCTGTGTAGTAATTACTCGTTACTAATTTTGTTAGTTTTCTGTAGTTCTTAAATTACTCCAAAATATTTTTTCTGTTTTTGTTTATGAAACAGGATCTCACTTGATAGCCTAGCTTGGCCAGGAAGTTACTATGTATCCAAGAGTGGTCTTGAACTAGGAATCATCCTCCAGACTGCATCCAGGGTCAGGAAGCAGAGAAGCAGGAAGATGGTGCTCACAGTCCGGTTGAGTCTTTACTCTCTGGTTAAACTTTCTGGAAACAGACTGTTAGACCCATCTAGAGACACGTGCCCATGTAGTTCTAAATCTACTACATAAGCTGACAAGGAAAATCAACTGTCAAACCATCCCTGCCCCATCCTGGCCTGTGCATGGAATGTGTATCAAGAGCCAGGGTCTGAATGAAGGAGTGGGTGAGCAGAGTCTGCTGCTGGTACCCTCCTGAAGCCTGTGTCTGTTGTGGGGCAGCCATGTCCTCTTCAGAGCATCAACGACAATGTGCTCTTTGTTCATAAGAAGGTATTAAGAGCCAGATGTGGGAAAAACTAAGGCAGGGTAGGAGGTCTTAAGTTTGAGGCCAGACTTGGCTACATTAATGAGACCCTGTCTCAAAATTTAAAAAAGAACTAAAAAGATATTAACCTAGTGGCCATTAAGCAATCAATTGTTAGGTCTTGAGACTTTGTTTCCTACATCCTGTTCTTTCAATAACCTCCTTTTCTTGGGTTCCTTGGAGACCAAAGACACCCTAAGAAGGTGGCTTCTCAAAACACAGCCTAAACACAATAACAAAGCACTAGTAACAAAATATATAAACTTGGCATCACAGATGAAGCAAGTTTCAGATGCGCTAAAATGGTGGGATTATTAGGCATGCTGAACTTAACTTTCAACATCATTCTAAGCTGTGATCATGGTGAGGATGAAGATTCTCACAGCACTTGTCAAGGTCTTAGATGCTTTAGAATTCACAAGAAGATGAAGTCCACAAGATCTAATTTATCAGTGCTATAGACAGGCACATGAGATACACCAGAGTGACTGCCAAGTTCCAACATAACTGCAAAACCAGAACATTTTAGATGATAACAGATTTAATGACACTTTTTCTTAAATGTGTTAATTCCCAAAATATCACATGACCATTTTACACTTGACTAGGCCTGCGTGCTGCAGCTCATCTAGAACATTCCTGATGGTCTCAACACAAACTTCTCCTCTGTGGTGTTTTTTTGACGCGAGGTTCCATACATTTTCAAATTCTTCATCAGAAAGCTTGACTCCAATGTTAGTTAATATATTTGAAATCTAGAAACAACGAATTTAAAGCCAGATCAAGATTTATGTTTTAATTTTGTTTTTTAAACAATTAAGTAAAATAAAATTATATTTAAAAAACTTTATAACATTTAATACAATGGACACTCCCCCAAAGTATGTGTGTCCACATATGCCTATGTGCCTATATATATCAGAATTCTAGTACTTTTCAGGCATGGGAGGGAGTGCATTCCTGTAGCCCTGAGCCAGTGATGGTGCTTGCTGCCAGGACTGATGGCCTAGGTTTGATCCCTTCACTCCACGTTGTAGAAGGAAACAACAGATTCCCACATGTTGTCCTTTGGTATCTACATCTACCCAGGCATACATGAAACACACATACAAAATATAGATAGATGATAGATAGATAGATAGATAGATAGATAGATAGATAGATAGATGTATATTTTAAATTTAACCCACCAAATAAAAATTAACTAAATTTAAATGAATAAAAACAGCTGGGCATGGTAGTGTGCGTCTCTCATCGCAGCACTTGGGAGGCAAAGGCAGGAAGATGCTCTAGAGTTGAAGCCCTACTGGTTTACACAGTGAGACCCTTTGGGAGAGGGAAAAGAATTATACTATACACCCAAAAAGAAATAAAAAGAAAATCTTAACAACCTGTTACAACCAAAATGAATATAATTTATCAAGAATCCTAAGTTCGAGGATCTATATAAAAGCTATAATTCTGCAGTCAAATGCTCTACCACTGAGCTATACCCCCATAATTCTGAAAAGTCAAATATGGTAGTCATGGGTTGGGGCTAGGACCAGGGATAGAGCTGGGACTGAGTCGGTAAAGCTCTTGCCTAACATGCACAAAACCCTGGATTTGATTCCCAGCCTAACAAGTACCAGAACATACATGTAATCTCAACACTCAGGAGGTGGAAAGAAGGATTAAAAGTTCAAGACTAATCTCAGCTACAAAGCTGATTTGGAAGCAAGCCTGAATCACCAGGATGATGATGATGATGATGATGATGATGATGATGATGATGATGATGATGATGATGATGAAAATTAATAATAATAATAATGTGAATAAACCTAAAAGCAATACCATATGCCTGTAATCCCTGCACTTGGTAGGATGAAGCAGGAGGATCATGATTTCAAGTATAGCCTGGGCTACAGAACAAAACCCTGACATGAGATGTCTCTCTATATGTTGTGAATATGTTTTATTACCATTGGTTAATAAAGAAGCTGCATTGGCCAATGGCAGAGCAGAGTATAGCTAGGTGGGAAATCTAAGCAGAGACAGAGGGAGAAAGAAGGCAGAGTGAAGAAACATCAGCCAGCCACCAAGGAAACAAGACATGTTGAAAATGTGGTAATACACAGATAAATAGAAACGGATTAATTCAAGTTGTAAGAGATAGTTGATAGACGCATGAGCTATCAGCCAAACAATTAACCACTCTGAATGGCTATTTGAAAATTGGAGGGCAGGAGAGAAATGTCTGGTTACAAATGTGTCAGTGCAAGGCACATGCATCCACATAAAGCCTGAAAAAATCTTTTTTAAGGATTCTAGACACACAAATACAGAATGAGAAACAATTTCTTAGTAGTCACATTTTTTTCAGATAGGCTGTGTTTGCTGACTGTGAGCAGCTGTGTGACTCCTTTAGGAGACGGCTTCCCAGTTCATGCTTGTGGCCTGGATGGCTCTTTTGCAGGTCCTGCTAAGGAGCACCTGAATAAGGTTAATGGGCAGTATGCTGCAAGTTACTTGCTGATGGCATGGACCCATTGCTTCTGAGTTGGGTCAGTAAACATGGCTCCCAGAATGGGTTGTGAACATACCTCTGTCATGTTGGAAAGCCTAGCATGGCTGAACCAACAGCTCTGGTTGTAGCCATGCCTGCTTCACATTTTTAAACAGTAATCAAAAACTGATTACAGATATGCAATAAAGACAGATTCAGACCCCCCCCCAAAAAAACCTCTAAACAGTAGTAATAAGTCATATAAAGATGGAAGATAGAAAATACACAGAGACTGGATTATGTACAATATTGTGTTTTCTTTGAATTTTTTGACTATTAATGAACTAACTACAGAGAGAGAAATTTGATTGTGGGGACTGCTAACTGAAAGCAATATAAAGGTATCTTGATATCAAAATTTGGGTCTAAGACATATTACTTTGGAAAAGAGGTTCTGCTTTTGTGTCCGTAGAAGGTGAGAAGCTGTAGATACCTTCCAGGCTAATATGGTTTGAACAAGGAAGACTTCCCTGAGATGTTTCCAATAAGAATGATGACCCAGGTTATCCAAAATCCAAAACAACTTTAAGCCTCATGGACTACAGCTTAATTTAACCATAATTCTAAATTTTTTAAGGATCCCGATAAGATTACAAATGCCCCCAATCAGCAGGAAGTAGTATAGAAAACTATGTCCAAATTCTGAAATTATTGTTTATAGATATTTGTTTTCATTTAAAGGGAGTTGGTTATAAATAGTTAATGATTACAGTCAATCTCTTTCTAAAGAAAAAAGGGATATATGATATAGAAATGAGGTAAAAATGGTAGATTATTAAATCTACTTTAATCCAATAACAAATGTTAATCTCAAACTACATTAGTATGGATTTTGGTTTATTGATACAAATTTAAGGTCAATTTTTTATACTGTATATATATTTCTACTCTTGTTTAAGGTATTATGTTTATGTAGTTCATTTAAAAATGCAATGTATAATTAAAAATACAGATTAATAGTCATCTGTAATAGTCAAACTTCTAGTCATGTTAATTAAGTCTTCTAGATATGCAGAGAGATATTTCAGATGGATAAGTAATCTTCAAACACTTAGAAACCTATAGAATATGACATTTACAATGTTTTAATAACTTAAAATTAGTTGGTCATGAGATATCTGCTCCTGGTAGTGCTAATTACTTCAAGAGAAAGATGGGCATTGAAGAAGCTCCTTATGAAGTTTGCTTTCAGTGTGGCAAGGCTGGCCATTTGGGCAAGAAACTGCTCTTTCCTGGATTGATGACAATATGCTGTATAAACTTTTTTTTTTTCAATTTTCAGTGATTCTGAAAATACCAGGCGTGCTAAAATGGGCTGATGGGCTGTATGTAAGCTGACATATAGGACACACAGTAAAATGACCGCCAAACTTGCCAAAACAAAATGGGACAGTCCTTCAGGGTTCCTGCTTCACAAAAGAAACTGCCATTCTGCAGGACACAGAGGAAAGTGATTGACAAACTGCCAATATAATCAGGGCAGTCTTTAAAATTTCCTGCTTCACTGAAAAGTCTGCCAGTTGCTATGGGCCCAATATTGCAGAGGAACTTTGGGTGACTATCCAGGCAGTTGGACGTATCTGTCATTTTTAGAGTTTTGGAAGTTACTCAGGTTATATTATATCCTTTTTAGGGTATTTCATGGAGTTGACGACTAGATAACCATAATTGTAGTTTTCCTTAGTTATGATAAAAGATAAATCAGATATGAAACTTTAGACTCACAAAGATAGGGCAGATGCTATATTATTTTCTTTAATTTTACCAAATACAAATAGACTAAATGTTATATCTGTAATTCTTTCTTGATATCTGTTTTGTTATATGTAATTTTACAATGTTAAAGGTAAAACATTCCTTTTTGATTAGACAGAAAGGGGGAAATTATATGGGATGTCTCTCTATATGCTGTGACTATGTTTTATGGTTAATAAAGAAGCTTCTTTGGCCTAATGCAGGGCAGAATACAGCTATGTGGGAAATCCAAGCAGAGATAGGAGAAAGAAAGTCAAGTCAGAAGACATCAGCCAGCTGTTGAGGAAACAAGACATGTTGAAAATGAGGTAACACCATGGCCACGTGGCAATACATAGATTAAGAGAAATGGGTGAATTTAACTTGTAAGATCTAGCTAATAGAAACCTAAGTCTTTGGCCAAACAGTTTGCAATTAATATTAAGCCTCTGAGTGGTTATTTAGGAACTGGAGGGCAGGAGAGAAATGTTCAGTTATAAAACCCAGTCTCAAAACAAAATAAATAAAACACTAGCCAAGTATGTTGGTTCATTCCTATAAATAAATGCAATACTTTGGGAAGCTGAGACAGGAAAACTACCAAGAGTTGTAGACCGATATGGGCTACAAAGTGAGTTCCAGGCCAGAGTAGGGGTAAGAAGAAAAATGCCATCTCAAATAAAAACAAAAGAAAAGAACAAAACTGATCACAATAATAATAGTAGTCACTGCTAAGTCAAAACTTCTGTCTTTGTATATTTGCATAGGACTGGGGTGATTTCTGTACCTCTTCCTTTGATCTGGACTTGAAGAAGTCCCTCTCAAACACGCCTTTCTGGGAGAAGATGGAGGGATGCAGCAGGGAGTAAGCATTGCCGTCTTCACCGTAGTTATTTCTGTCACTGACACGACAAACACGAGGAGCAGGAATGTCAGCTCGAACCGTCGGAACACCATATATGGGGTAGCCTAGGTCATCAGTGAGGGCAAAAAAGACACCCTGAAACTCAGTTATTTAACAGTAGCCACCAGTTACCTTTGACCACTCAGCACTTGCAATGTAAATGGTCAAACTACAATGGTTTATGTGTAAAGTTCACAGACTTTACAAAATCAGAGTGTGGCCAAGCACAGCAGGCCACCTTGGTTCCAAGGACGTGGGAAGCTGAGGCAGGAGGGATAATGCTTGAGCCCAGAAGACCAAGCCCAGGTTAGGAAAGCATTCAACATGCTCATCCATCAGTCTCAATTTTATTAATATAGGTTTCTTTTTTAACTTGGGTCATCATGAACAGATCCGTAAGACATATCTGTGAGACCCCTGAGTACACAGTTAAACATAAGTCCCAAGGCCTTGAGAAATGTATAATCTATCGCAGAGAGAGGCTAGGAACAGTACAAAGACACACTATGAACATTACACGTCCAGGTGTACTAATTACTTAACTTGACAAAAAAAGTGACATGCTTACATATAGAAGGAACAGCTCCAACAGTTGCACTGATCTCAGAAGAAGTTGTCTTATAGTGGTCTGAAACTCTGTCACTTGGTCTCAGGAGTGTCCGGAGAGTCTCTTCTGAACTCCCTGGTTCTTTTGGGACGATATCTTCAGGCCGTATCAGAAGAGTTGGTTCAGCTTCTCCCACGCTACGCTCAGTACTGTTCTCACAGTCTGGTTTACTAACTTGACCTTGAAGCAAAACCAGAGCCAGAGGACAAGAAGGCACAGGAAGAGGTCACTTCTTGGTGCTTGCTGTTCTGTAACAAGCTGGATTATTTGGACCTGCAAGGTGACTCAGCGGGTAAAGGCATTTGCCACCTGCCACCAAACCTGGCAGCCTAAGGTGGAGCCCAGGAACCACATTGTGGAAGGAAAGAACTGGCTCCCTCAAACTGTTCTCTGGCCTTTACGTGTGCACTGCAACATGTGCAGCCACGTACGTAATACACACGAGTAATAATAATATTAAATGTAGTGATTTTTAAAGATTAATTTACTTTGTAACCTCCTCCTAACAGTCGAAATGAGCGCCTGTGGAGCTGTTGCCAGTGCCAATGCTCCACTGTGGAACAGCAAGTTCAGGCCAATGTCAGGTGTGATACCAACATGACCTGGTGTCACTTTCTGCTATTCCATGGACTTTATTCAAAAAAAGAGTCTCTTTGTTTCGGAGAACCAGAAACAAAGGATCCTTTACCTTTGTTTCTTCCTATACCGAGTAAACACAGAGTCTCATAGAAGCAGAGGAGAGCTCCAGCTCCCTCTTCACTAGAGCTGGGCCTCCTACTTAGCTTGAACTGAGTCCTAAAGGGGGTGTAAGACATACTTGGAACTGAGACGTTCACAAGCAGATGGCTCAGTGGGCAAAGGTACTTGACAATAAGCTTGACAACCGATCTCTGAGTAAGCCTGAGTTCAATCTCTGGGCCCCACATGTAAAGAGACAACTGTTCCATACTGTCCTCTGACCTATGGCACACATGTGAAGCACATACACACTACATATGTTGTTTTTATAACTAGGTTTTCTGCCTGA
The DNA here is from genome assembly GCF_000317375.1 of Microtus ochrogaster. Lineage (NCBI taxonomy): Eukaryota > Metazoa > Chordata > Mammalia > Rodentia > Cricetidae > Microtus > Microtus ochrogaster. The sequence goes on from NW_004949138.1 coordinate 2,756,573, forward strand.
TATTATGTATATCAGGTGTGGGATTGGTACTGCTAGAGATCAGAACAGGATATCAGCTCCCCTGGAACTGGAGCTCCTAATGGTTGTGAGTCACCATGCGGGTGCTGGAATTAGAACCTATACCACCGAGTCATCTCTCCACCCCCCAGTATAAAAAAGTTAAAAGATACTCCCACATATTCTTAGTCTAGGTGGGCAGAGCATGCCCCATCCAGAGAAAGGATAAGAACATACTGTGAGCTAGAGGCCCGCATCTCTAAATAACTTCCTACAAGATAGTGTACAAAGAAAAACCCAGTACTGTGACTGACAAGGCGGGAGCACGTGCAGTTAGTATGCATCAGGCACTGGGCCCAGCCCAATTGCCAAAAGGTGAAACAGTGAAGTAGAACTGAGCCTGCTGACTGACTTGTCAGTCACTTCAGAAAGCCAAGACACCACTGGAGGGCACTGTGGTGCTTCCACGGCCACAGAAGACCGGTCGGGGAAATCCACGCAAGAGTTTCAAAGGAGCTCTAAGGGACAGCTCTAGGGGACCTAACGTTTAGGGAGGCATGCCTTGAAAGTTCGAGGCTCTACCTCTCTCCCCCTCCCCCCCCCACCCCGCCATCCCCGTGCGTCCCCCCTCGCCCCCCTCCCGCCGCACACACACACATACACACACCTCTAAAAGCAGAAAACTACATCGTTTGGCCAGCCAGGACAGGCTCCAAAGCTACACAGAGAAACTCTGTCTCAAAAAAAAAAAAAAAGAAAAAGAAGAAGAAGAAGAAGAGGAAGAGGAAGGGGAGGGGAGGGGAGGGGAGGACCTGAGTTCACTTCCCAGCAACCACATGGTGGCTCACAACCATCTGTAATGAAATTTGGCACCCTCTTCTGATAAATCAATCAATCAATCAATCTTAAAAACCAAAAAGGCAAATCTCATTGCTGCCCTTCCCCTCAGCCACACATTTCCATCTTCCTGAGTGTTCTCACATTCTTTCTTTTCCTTCCCTATTCATCCCCCACATGAACAAACACATGTGCACAGTTTCCTAGCTCCCTTCATGTGGCTGTGACAAATTGGCGGAAGTCAGAGCCTGAATTGAAGCAGGAACAGAACCAGTATGGAGGAACATTGTTTACTGGTTTCTCTTGCTCATGCTCAGCTACCTTTTTTTAAGATTTACTTATTATTTTTATCTACGTGATTGTGTGTGAGGCTTCATTAGTTTATGTGCAGCACATACATGCAGGTGCCTGTGGACGCCAGAGGGCAGTGAGTCCCCTAGAACTAAAGTTACATGCAGTTAAGAGTCACCTGATGTGGATGCTGGAACTGAACCTCAATTGACTGGGAACTGGCCCCTCTGCAAGCACTAAATACTCCTAACCATTGAGCCATCTCTCCAGTGTGGAGGCCCAAAAATGTGAGCCTATTTCCACCTTGTCTAATGGTCAGAGTTTGGAGGTTGCTTAAAATAGTTGACAAGCATAGCTGCACATCCCAATTCAGGACGTGATTACTTGGGTTTTTTGACATTAAGATGGCTCATACAGGTAGATCCATTTCATCCTGACAGATGGTCAGGATATGCAAACATATTTCTGCTCCTTCTTTTGTATTATGAGGTTACCTGGGGAGTGGCTGCCTTCAGGATACTTAGTCTAGGGTAGCTTCACTGCCTATACAACAGAATGCTAATGATTTGGTGCCTCAAGTGTTAAAGCAATTAATTGTTCAAGTTGTCCTTTGTATTATGTTAAAGAAGTCTTTTGTTGCCTTCTTCCCCTTTTGTATCGGGGTATAAAAGTATATGGAAAATTAAACACAGATGGATTTCAGAATTCCTGGTACTTTCTAGGGTTTCTGTTTTTATTATTTTCACGTGTCTTTGTATTCTTTACTAATATTTCTAAATCCTTCTGCCCCTACCCTGGTAAGATGTATTTTTGTCAAGGTCAGTCCCCAACACATCAGCCCCTCAGATAGTTTTCTTATACAGCCCAGACCCACCTACCTAGGGAGGGTACTGAGTCCTCCCTCATTGGACTGAGTTCTTCTCTTCCTGGACTGGGCCCTCTTACATGAATCATCAACTAAGACAGTCTCTCACAGAATCTGATCTATGGGCAATCCCCCAGTTTAGAATCCCTCAAATGATGCTGCGCTGTGACCAACTGACTGATGAAGCTAACTAGGACACACAATATTAAAGTTGGTTGAGATCCTAAAAACTACAAAAATATAAAACTCTACTTAAGAATTCAGCAAGTTTTCAAGCCATACCTTTAATAATGACCCTCTTCTCATACTCTGTGAGAGGTACTTTGTCTTTCCAGTTAAGGAAATTGGCAAATTCCAGATAGTTAATCAGGCCATCCTGATCCACATCACAGTAATCAAACAGCTGGTTCAGAAGCACCTTGTCTAGATGCAGGTTTGCCTGGTCACAAGCTTCATGCAGTTCTTCTCTGTCGATCATCCCATCTCCTTTCTGTCAACCAGTAAGCAAAGGAGGGTAATATGAGTGTGGTTTCTGATTTAAAAAAAAAAAAAATGGCTCTAGCACACACACTTAGCAAATTCCAACCTCCACTAAGAGGAATCAAATATTATATATGTAAAGCAAGAGTTATCCTCATTGACTCAACCTGATAGACACACTTCACAGTTTGTGATCCTAGTATAAGCAGAGTATAATTCAAAACCCTTTTGTTATTGGTCCTGATGATTGATTCCAGGCCCTTGCACACACTTAACACATATGTGCTATGCTCACAATCCCACTTATTTTGATCACCTTTTTCTTTTCTTTTCTTCCTCTTATTTATTTATTTATCTTAGTATTTTATTGTTGTTTTGAGGCAAGGTCTCATGTACTCTAGGCCAGCTTTACGATCAATTATGTAGCTGAGAATGGCCATGAATTCTGGTCCTAGTATCTCTGCCTCCCAAGTGCTGGAATGACAGGCTTGCTCTCACACACCCTGCTTAATCATATCCTTTAAACCAAACTGTGTGCCCTGGAATGTAGCTGTCATAATCATAAAACACGCTTGGCATTTCACTTGAGCAATGTTTTTGCATGTCAGACAGCTCATTACAATTTTTCATGCTGACAGAGTTAACACCTATTTTCTCGCCAGGGCCACAAATTGTCCACCACTTCATTGCTTACCAACAAGGAAAATAGAGATGATATTACAAAGTAAAGAGTAGGGAGGCCTAGTTTTGTTTGATATTACTCCTGTTAACAAAGGAGAGAAGCCACTAACCCCTCAAGTCTAGCCTCATTGTAACATTGTTAAGATTCATTCTTCCAGAGAGGGAAAAACCCTTAGTCCCCTTACATGTAATGGTTGAAGGCATAAATGACTACACTACGTGTTACTGGAGGGAAACTGATGACAGAGTAAAGAGAAATTTGAGTGGTTCCCTTGGGAGAAGAGGGGGCAGAGTAGAGAGTTCTTGTTAAGGAAGATAGTCCACAGCTAGAACATCTTAACCACTCAGTCCCTCATGCGTTCCTTCAAGCCAACCTTAGATGCACTTAGAGATGATGCTATGGAACTAAGGATTTCATTTTGTCCTCCACCCCTGTGGGAGGTGGCTTTGAGCAGTGAATTCTGGGTGCTATAAGTGGAAATATAGCTCAAGAGTAGAGTATTTGCCTCAACTGTGTGAGGCCCTAACTTCTATACTCAGCACTGAAAAAAATAAATTAAAGATAAAAAAGAATATATGAATGTGTTAGCCCATTAGAGAGATTTAGGTAAAGAATTTGCAAGAGAAACTACTTATGAATGAATCATTGAGCATTACTGGGGCTGTAGCTGCTCAAAGTTGAATTCAGTGCCACTAAAGATAAATCCCTGCAAAAATGGCCCAGTGAGACAGACCAAGTGAATTCTAAATAAATTACTGTGGCCCTGGAGAAGTTCTCTATGCCTCCTGTTGTTAACACATGTTACTTGACAATGGAGTTATAAATGGCCTAGATTAATGTAAACTCCTTTATAAATATCTGTATGGTAAACCCAAGCCAATCAAACCATGAACCTGCTATCCTGTCAGGAAAGCAATGTAGTAGCTACTGATGGAATCAAAGAGTTCACAAAGCTAAAATAGATGCTGTCAATATTGACAGCTTTGCTGCCTAATACAAGGCTTGTATCCACTGAAAGCATAGGCATTTTATTTTCATTAAACTCATGTTACTCAAAGCTCAAGGGAATGGTGTGGCTACAGGGAGCATAAAAATTTGCTTTATGATTTATAGGGACAATGATAGACAATAGTGAAAAGCCCAGTTGTAACTCTTAGTCCCGCCAAACTCTTAGCTGTCCTTCTATTCCAGTGCTGTATACTGTGCATGTTTAACAGCTGTCTCTCAGGTAGGTGGAGAATAAGGAAATCCTGATTCCATTTTTTAGGGTGAGAGTTGTTCAGGTCTTGGTTTTTTGAGACAGAGCCTCACCCAGGCTTGTGTCTATCATCAATCTTCCTTGCCCTGGCTCCCAAATGTTGGGACTTAGGCATGTACTACCACACTCCTCAGAAAGCCCTGAGTTGTAACAGTTGCTACACTCCATGGTACAATTCTTTTCTTTCGTTGGGAACATTTTGTAGCTGCCAATATGATACCCTTTAACTTGCAAACATGATGGCATGCTCTCTCAAGCCTGTTTATGCTCAAGTGCCATCATGCTGTCACTCTTATGGTTACATTTTCAAGCTCTGAGTAAGTTAATGTCTACAAATATCCAGAACAATGCTTAACAGGACAATATACACTCAATGAATGATACTTATAAGCAAGAATATTCATTTAGGAAACCAAAGTTTGTTTGCTGTCTTGATTATTTTTCTATGAAACTGATCAGAGCATTCAATAGCTTTGCATTCCACTGCACTAGATCCACATTGTCCTGGCTTCTCAGTAAAACATTCCTTAAGGATGCCAAACACTACACAGTACAGATTAAAAGTTGATGGTTTAAAAGACGCATCATCATTAAACAATGGTCAGGGATGTGATGTCATCATAAGAAGCCTGCTTAGTGGCTTACTTAGATAACCAGCAGCTATTAAGATAGTATTTCTTATAACTGAATTCAAAATGAACTTTTTT
>NW_004949138.1:2762757-2770318 GCF_000317375.1 Microtus ochrogaster
CAAGTTTGTACGGGTGTGGGGGTGTTCTGTCAGTCTCAGTCTCTCTCTCTCTCTCTCTCTCTCTCTCTCTCTCTCTCTCTCTCTCTCTCTCTGTCTCTATGTGTATATGAATAACATTTTAAATCTGATTACTTTAACTTACATATTTTTATATTGAAAATCATCTTGAAATTGAGGATACCCAGTAGTCATTAAAAACCAGACAAAGCATCAGATATATTTTCTCTTTCTTAATTTAATCTGTAATTATGTGTATGTGTCTGTATGAGGGAATGTGCACATTGTGCAAGGCATCAGATTCCCTGGAGCTGGAGCTAAAACTGAGCCAATTGCAAATATTGAGAATGAACTCAGGTCCTCTAGAGGAACTAAGAGCCATCTCCACAACCACACATACATTTTATTTACTTTTCATTCTTTTCTTTTTCTTTTCCTTTTATTTCTTTGTTTGTTTGTTTCTTCTATTGTGACAGGGTCTCTCTGTGTAGTCCTAGCTGTCCTGGAACTTGCTATGTAGATCAGCCTGGCCTCAAACTCACCTGAAATGTGCCTGTGCCTGGCTACCCAATGATGGATTAAAGGAAGGTGTGACCTTGACTCACTTATACTTTCTTAAAACACATTTTTGAGGGCGAAGCAGTGACTTATAGACATCTGTTGTCACCTATGTGGTTATCATAACTTCTTTACAAAGGGTGGGAGACAAAGACAAAACAGAGTTTTGCTAGACAGCCCTATCAACAGGCCTCAAAAAACTTGATTCTCCTGCATCAACCATGGAATACTAACCAGTCCAACATTTGATGCCTCAAATTAGTACAATTTTAAGTGAATATGCTTTGTTTTCTGTTTATATTTTATTTTATTGATAATGAGAAGTATTACTCATTAGTGCACAGTTATGTAATTCCCAGGCCTAAAACCAAAGTAGTTGTTCTTAAATAAATTAGCCAGTGAGCAATGGATATTTTTAATTAATTTTTAAAATGAAAAAAAAAAGCACACACAAACACTGTGATCAGCACAGGAAGGGAAGGGAGACAGAAATATTTCTTTTATTTTTCTCTTTTTAAAATTATTCTACACACACACACACACACACACACACACACACACACAGAGTCTAATTTACAATTTAACGAGATACTTGTACTTAGGAAATACATAAACCCATTAAGGATCAGAAGGAAGAGAAGCTAATGCAGAACTAAGATTTTAAGGTTTTGTAAAGACTTTTAAGGTTTGTTTTGTATTTCACTCGGCCTTATTCATATCTCAATTAGAGCACTATGCAGTGACATGATTTATATTCATGTTGCCCTGGATTCTTTATAATTATTTATTGCAAACTTGTGGCTGTTTCTATTAACTTTCTTTTATATGAATAATGGACACAAATTTCTTAAAATTTTTGCTTATTTAATTTTGAGTAAAAACTAAATTCATAATGAAAATGGTTGTTATACTCTATACCCACACATATAATATGTATTGATATCACACTCTTTCATAATGAAAATGGTTATTATACTCTATACCCACACATATCGTATATATTGATATCACATTCATTCAAAAATGGTTTGTAGGTTCAGCAAAGAAGCTCAGTGGGTAGGGACACCATTGTCAGACCTGATGACCTGAGTTTAATCCCCGGATCCTACAAGAATCTTTTTAAATCCTCTTAATCTGCCTAGAAAACCAGATACAATGAGGCACAAAAGGGAGTAGAGGAAAATCAAAGCAAAGTAAGAATGAAAAATAAATTCAAATGCCCACAAAGTTGACCCTGAAATTATTCAATGGGCTGTGAGCTTCCTGAAAAGCAGGGCAAAAATTTTGAAAAGGAACTGGAAGTGCAAGTCAGAGCGTGCCACATGCTTAGCATGTGTAAAGTCCCAGGTTCAACCTCCAGCACCCAAAACTAAATGAACAAATTACATTTACAGTAATTTAAAATGTTTTAATCTTGGCATGGAGGTGCAGCCCAACTGATATGGGGCTTGATTAGCACATTCAAAGCCAGTTGCTAAATCCCCAGTACCACATAAACCAGATGTGGTTTTATGTAAAGTCTTTGATCCTTACATCTTGTGCTACAAAACAACAACTACAAGAGACCCTGTCTCAAAAAAAAAAAAAATCAAATGGTCTTGCACCCATTCGCTGGATATCAGTTCCAAGTCAATGGAATTCTATGATTCAGTTAGATATAGATTGACGTTTCTATGTATAGACACCAAAACTTAAGTATAAGACTGTCCAGTGTTCCCTGAAGATCCGCAGAGCTACATTTTCCCTTGTTCTCAGAACACTGAGAATTACCCAGTTCTGCTTATGTGGAGGACAAAAGTAGCCATTGACCATGCTTCAAACCACACAGTCATAAATGTGTTTCAACTAAACTGCACTCACCTCCAGGCCATAGTTTACTAACCCCCCCTATCTGCACCAATCTGCTGGAATTTACCTATGCACCATACCCCCTTGTTCTGCAGGACTACTGGCCTTGTCATAGTGCCTGAAAGCCGACAGCAAAGTGTTAAAGTGCTGGTAATTAAATTTCTTCAAGTGATGACGAGCCGCGGCAATCACGGCTCGCTGGCGGTCTTTGCCACGAAGATATTCACCAGGGTGTCTGTAATGGATGAGATCACCAGCTCCTATTGAAGAAAGAAGTTGTCTTACATTGTGAATCTAAAATATGCCCCTAGTGTTTCCAGAGAAGAAAACAGAGGCAGAGATAGACAAAAGCAGAGAGACCTAGAAAACTCTAGGAATGAAAAACACAAAATCCAATCACATCTAATGCTGGCACTTCCCACCACTACTTCAGTTTTGTAGACAAGGTCTCATGTAGCTCAGGCTGGCCTCACTGAACTCATGGCAATCCCTTCAGTCTCCGAAGACTGGAATTCCAGGTGTACAGAACACACTCGCTCTGATACTATTATACAGAATACTTCTGTGTATAAAAAGTAGACATAAAAGTTAATGTTTCTGTTTGGTCTTTTTAAATAAGGATGTAGTGCATGCACGGCTGTATGCAGGAGTGTACATTCATGAAAGTGCAGGCAAGAGGCCAGAGAAGAACTTCAGGTATCTTCCTCTGTCATTTCCCAGTAACTGCCTTAAGCCAAGGTCTCAGTGGGCAGGCAGCTCACATTTTCAGGACAGATGTCAGTAAGTTCCAAGGACCTACTTATCTCTGGCCCACAATGCTGGAGTTACCAATGAGGAGAGCCATTCCTGGCTTCGTACATGGGTGCTAGGGATTCAAAACAGGTCCTCAGGCTATTACAGCAAGCATTCTTACTTCTGAGTCATCCGTACCCCCAAGTCTCTAATCATGAAAACATCTACTAGGCATTGTGGATTGTGCCTTCAATCCCAGCACAAAGGAGGCTGAAGAAGTTCACTAGTTTACTAAGTGAAGAAGATCACTAGTTCAAAGTCAGTCTAGGCAACACACTGAATTTCAAGTAAGCCTTATCACTAAATCCAACATGCTTATAAACACGAGTGTATTTCTTCCCTTTTGAAGTATGCCTCTAATCTTCTGTTTATGGTGTTGAGGACCCCACCAGGGGCCACAGCATGCTAGGCAAGTACTCTACCACTGAGCTCCAGGTCTTCCTCTTCTTTATTATGTATAAAACAAAGACGGCCTTAACCCAAAGTGGAGCACACACCTACCTTGTCTTGGCTAATGTTTTATCAACTTGACACAAGCTAGAATTATCTGAAAAGAGGCAAGCCTGTGGTGCACTTCTTGACTGGTGATGGATGTGGGAAGGCCCATTCCACTGTAGATTGTGCCATCCCTGGGCAGGAGGTCCTGTGCTGTGTAAGAAAGTAGGTTGATCAAGTCCTGGGGAGCAAGTCAGTAAGAAGTGCTCCTCTGTGGGCTCTGCTTCAGTTTCTGTTTTCAGAGTTCCTGATGTGGCTTTCCTCAGTGGTGGAGTGTAAAATGTAAGCTGAAATAAACACTTTCTTTCCCAAGTTGCTTTTTTTGGTCATGGTGTTTATCACAATAGAAAACAAACTGACATATACCTGAGGCCAGCCCGAGCTACTCAGTGAAACTAAACCAAAACAAAAGCTTGGCATGTTGTCACGGTTCTGTAATCCATGTAGAAGGCTGTGACAGGAGAATCAGGTGTTCAAGGCCCTTTTGGCTATATAGCAAGCTGGAGCTTAAACACGAAGAACTTAAAAATTTTTTTTTTTTTTTTTTTTTGGTTTTTCGAGACAGGGTTTCTCTGTGGCTTTGGAGCCTGTCCTGGAACTAGCTCTGTAGACCAGGCTGGTCTCGAACTCACAGAGATCCGCCTGCCTCTGCCTCCCGAGTGCTGGGATTAAAGGCGTGCGCCACCATCGCCCAGCTTTTAAAAAAAAATTTAAAGACAAACTAGAAGAAAGACCTCCTAACAAATGTCTTCTGCCACCTACAGATTGGTTGATGATTTGCTGGCTGAGAGTGATTCGAAATTATGCAGCTGTGCAAAAGCAGAGTGCTTATGATCTCTCTCTGTCTCTCTCTCTCTCTCTCTCTCTCTCTCTCTCTCATTTTTGAGGTAAGATCTCTCTTGGCTAAGGATATAGATAGAGGTAGGCATTTATTCACATTGCGAAAAGCCCGAGTTCAGTCCCATACTGAAAAGAACAATCAAAAAAATTTTAGACGTGTTCTCTTGCTCTGTTACTCTAAGATATCCTCAAACTTCAAGCAACCATCCATTCTTAGTCTCTCAAATGCTGGGATTACAGAATGAGCCACCATCCCTGAGGAGGGTACATTACAATTTAAATGTGTTTCAAGATGGGTCCCATGGATAAACAAATGTGTTGCTGTGCACAGTGTAATCCCAGGATTGGGAGAGATAGATAAGACTTATAGCAAGTTGTACTGCCTCAAAACAAATATCACAAAACGGTTTCTGATTCTGTAAATCTATAGTGTGGCCTAAAATTTCTCCTCTTTATTTTTAATAATTTTGTACATAATATTTTGCCTGCATGTGTGTCTGTGTCTTACATGTGTGCCTAGTGTTCATAGAAGCCAAAAGAGAGCATTGCATCTCCTGGAAGTGAAGTGAGCCACCATGTGAGTGCTGGGAATTGAACCCCAGTCCTCTAGAAGATCAAGTGCTCTTAACCATTGGGCAATCTCTGCAGCCTTCATTTCTTTATTTAATATGTATAGCACAATTAATAAAAATCCAGAGACAGATATTGATTGGGGTTCAACATGAAGGTCAGAAAAGCAAAACATCTGCCCACTGGCTCTTAGCTCTACCTCAGCCTGAAATGGTGATCCTGCCTCCAGGAATCTCAGAATGAGACTGTGTCTGCGAGCTGTCCCTCCCATCTTGTATTCCTCTCTAGCACTGGGATTAAAACTGTGTACCACTACTGCCCAGTTTCTATGGCAACTAGTGTAGCTACTGGGATTAAAGGTGTGTATCACCACTGCCTGGTCTGTAAGGCTGAACAATGAGGCTGTTTTACTTTCTGATCTTTAGAAAAGCTTTACTTATTAAAATACAAATAAAATACCATTACCTTTCCCTTTTTTGTCTAAAATAAAAAGGAGGCTATAGCTAATATAAAAAACTACATGCAATAAGTACAATGACTGTATGCAATACACATAGGCAATAAACAGTTCAACAATGTTTAGTCTATTTGCATCTGACAAATTCAGAGCAAATATGCCATTTCTATTCTATCTTGGTGAGTCCAAAATCTTGTACCTAATCTTGTACTTTACTTTCTATCATAATTTGCTTTCTGCCTCAAGTAAACACGGAAAACTATAACTGTAACTATCTATTCTTTAACTCCCTCAGAGACTCAAGAAGGAAATAATACGTAGCAGCATCTTATTTGTATTTTAATAAATAAAGCTTGCCTGAAGATCAGAGAGTAAAACAGCCCCACTGGTCAGCCTTGCAGGCCATACAGTGGTAACACACATCTTTAATCCCAATAGCCACACTAGTTGCCATGGAAACTGGGTGATGCACGCCTTTAAACCCAGTGGTGCACACCTTTAATCCCAGAACTAAAGAGGATTATAAAACAGAAGGAGACAGCTCTCAGACACAGTCTCATTCTGAGATTCCTAGAGGCAGGATCACCATTTCAGACTGAGGTAGAGGTAAGAGTCAGTGGCTGGCTGTTTTGCTTTTCTGACGTTCGGGTAAAACCCAATATCTGTCTCTGGGTTTCTATTAATCACGCTACAAATATATACTTACTGAGCAAGGGAGATGGCTGAGTGATTAAGAGCGTGCAATGCTCTTCCAGAGGACCCGAGTTCACATCCCATCACCCACATCAGATGACTCACCAACCATTTGTAACTCCTCTGGTTTACAGGGTACCTGCACACACATGTACATATACTTCCTTACTTGTGTATAGGGTACATGGGGGACAAGTGCACCATGGCACTCATGAGGAGGTCAAAGGTCAACACTTGGGAGCTGGCTGTCCTTCCACCATATGGGCCCCAAGGTTGGCACTGAGTCATCTTGCCAACCCAGATTTTGCAATATTTTTTTTTTAGTTTTGTTTGTTTGTTTGTTTTTAAGACAGGGTTTCTCTGTGTAACAGCCCTGGCTATCTTGGAACTCCCTCTGTAGACCAGGCTGGCCTCAAAGTCATAGAGATCTTCCTGTCTCTGCTCCGAAATGCTGGGAATAAAGGTATGCACCACCACAGCTCAGCCAGAATTTGTATTTTTAAGAGGCACCAAGAGACCTCCCTGTCACGATGTAAGTACATTGAAATTAAATGAAAAGCTGGCTTATCTCACTGAGTTAGCTTAATAAGTTTATATTTATTTTCTATGTAAATCCATATACAGTATTAATGATAGGACCTTTAAACTGTATTAGTTCACATATAACATAAAAATATCTTTCTCATACATCATTAATGTTATAAAACGTTAATGCTTTCACATCAGAAGCTTCGAGGGACTGGAAACATCATAATGGTAGAGTGCTGTGTCTAGCATGCATCAGGCTCTGGGTCAACCTCTAGCACTACAAAAATGTCCATGGTGAATGTAGCAGCATAGCTTTCTGGGTATGTTTTTCAAGTTTATTTAGTATGCGTCCAGAGTCAGCATGCTGAGCAATAACAAGACCCCAGCACCTGCAGCCCTTTATGGGGATTTGGGGAAAAGAGATTATTTCAGATATTTCAATACAGGTTAAAAGCATAGGGATTGATAGAAAACGAGACTCTCAGAAAGTCACACCCAGGACCTGGGTGTGGGCTCCTCTAAGAAAGCCACTCCATTAATGGGGATGTGTTAATTTGTCAAGAAGAAAAGTCACATATTTACCATAGTCCTCAGGCTGGAGGCAAGCTCCAAATGTGTGGCCTGGGTCAACATTCATAGTTTCTGCAATTCTACAGGAGAAAGCAGACTCTTTAGTTAAAGTTCCCACCATCTGAAGCTCAACATTATATATGTTTGCCTTAGGCCCTTAACAAATTAAGGGAGCCATCTTAGGGTTGGGAAGAGACTTGGACCTAGAGGGGC
>NW_004949138.1:2770967-2778312 GCF_000317375.1 Microtus ochrogaster
AGACACACTGTGAAAAATCAAAGGGAAGGCACAAGAGTCTAGTGTTCATTTACATTAACAATGGCTGAAGGTTTTCCCAGCAGACCACTCCATGGGAAGGGAGGGGTGGAGGTGGGGGAGATAGGATCCAAACCAAATATGGTCAAAATATTTTTTCTGATATACAAGAAATTAAGCTTCATACAGAATTCTCTCTCCCTCTTCTCAAAATGTGTACAAGTCTACTGCTGTAGGCAGTATTCCACTGATAAACAACAGAAAAATAATTTCCTTATTCAATAAAAGAAATTTAGTAAAATGCAAACCAACATTGGTTTTCAATGGTTAGCCTCCAATTCAATAATATAGGTAAAGATGACCTTAAGCTCCTGTCCTCCTGCCTCTACTTTTCAGTACTAAGATGACAGATGTGTGCCATCAAGTCTATGCAGATGACCAGAGGACCTCAAGTTCAAACTATGCAGATGACATGGACCTTAAGTTCAAACTCACGGGTCTAAAACTCTTCCAAGTTTGTGTTGAAACTTTTCCTTGAAGTCATCAGCCCTTTGGGATGTAATTTTAGCTCCTCGTTTTCTACAAAATGAGAAAGTTGTCAGGTATCTTTATTATTAAAATGTCATCAGCTGTAAAATATTCACATAGTAAAAGGTATCATAATATCACTGCGCCTTCAATGAACAAGTCTCAGAAGACATTCCATGCTTAACACTACCATGTATTGATGCTTCTATCACAAAATCTGTAATAAAAATACATTTGGTAGATACTCGACAGCATGGTCTGTATAGAAAGTGGGGGTATGGTTGAGAGGAAGGTTTGTATAGTAGATATGAGGATGAGTACAAACAGGCTTCTAGAAGAGTCCAGAAGAGCGAGAGAAAGTAGTGAACTAAACATGACCCACAGACTGACCAGGACCATGAGAGGAAAAAGAAAGAGGAAGAAAACAGAGGATGAGGAAGAGTTCAGGCAAAGGAAACCAAGAAAACGCATGGCAAAAATGGCAGGGTTATATAAAAATCAAAAGCTGGGGCAAGGGAAGCCCATAATCTAGAACGGTTTAGGGTAGGGACGGGTGAGAAGAGCTGAGAGAAGGGTCGTCTTAGAGGCCCTAATTCACTTTCATATGCTAATAGGCACCGCAGTTCACCATTTGTCCCTTTTTCTTTTGGACCTGGCAGTCTGGAGATACAGCTTAGTGGAAGAACACTTGCCTAGCATGTATGCAGTTCAATCCTTAACACAGTAAATGGGGGGAGGGAGGTGTCAGAGTCAGTGAAAGAAATATGCCCTGGCCTCAAAACTATAGCCAAAAAGCTAAAATAAAAAATAAAATAAACAGTTTGACCCTGAAACCAGAGTTAAATCTGCCCTTGATTAACTAAGCAGAAAACCAAATAATCCCTGTGCAGGGAAACGAACCAGTCCCTGAGCAGAGACCTAGCCAATCTGAGCTCAAGGGACTGAAATCTAACCAATTCCATCCCCTGAAAACCTTAGCCCTGGAAAAACTTTGCCCCTAAGAATTCCTATATAAGCCCTGGTTCAGTTTGAGGCTGCCCTTTTTCCACCCTGGCTGAGGCACCCACTCTTCTTCATTGTTCCCTCCCAATAAATCTCTTGAAGGAGGTTTGGGTGAGACCTTCTTTCCCTGGAGCAGAGACAGAGCAGAGCAGGGCTGTAACACTTTAGCTGGGGAAACCTTCCTCTAACCGAGCAGAGCTGTTGCACTCCTGGGCCCTGGAGCCAAATTGTAACAACTTTTCTGGGAAAGCCCTTCCCTGCCAAGGTAGAGTTGCTACATTGGGGAAACTTTTCCCTAGAGCAGGGCAGTAAACTGCTATGCTTACTGTGACCTATGTTATTCCCTAGCTCAAGAGTGCCGGAATACTCTTCAATCCAAGCCATAGACTCAGAATTCCCTGGTCCCCAACCACCAGAATACTCTTCCACCTGAGCTGTAACACTCAGTATTCCCTGGCCAAGTGCCAGCATACTTCTCCTTCTGAGCCATAACACTCAGTATTCCTTGGCTCCTGACTGGCAGGATCCCTTTCCATCTGAGCAGCAATGCTTACAATATGGAACATGTGAAGGGAAGGATGCTCCCCATAGGATCAAAGTTCCTTTGATGTAGAGATATCTCAAATAAGAATGTTAAAATAATTGTATAACCATATACAGCCTTAGTCCTATGCCACTTAGAATGTTAAAATAATGATGAACTACTCTTAAGATCTAAGTATATACGGCCTTACTCCTTTCCCAGTTGTAAAGTGCTTAGTTCAGAGAATGTCACTAAGAAAACTATAAATGTTTACATAAAAATATGTCTTGGGGGCAAGCTCACCTTAGGATACCCACATACACTAAATAAATGTTTAAAGAAAAGCACAGTTGCTTCTTTGCCACCCGTGATTTTACTTTGTTTGCTGTTGTCCTACTCAACGCCTCCTCGGGTCCCTGACCTCATTTACTGGAGGAAAAGAGAGAGAGAGAGAGAGAGAGAGAGAGAGAGAGAGAGAGAGAGAGAGAGAGAGAAACCCTTTGAGGCAGAACTTTAGAAGCCACCAGGTCACATATACAAACATTGTAAAGAGATTTAGGCAAGATTCTTTCTTTCACCCACACCTGGGTGAGTACTGCCTTTCTTTCCTATAAGTCCCTCCACACACACACACACACACACACACACACACACACACACACACTTGTATTTGTATTACAGTATCTTCTTAGGGGCTACAGAAGCAGCTCAGAGGATGAGAGCAGGAGGATCTGGGTTCAGATTCCAAAGAGCCACATAAAAAAGCTGGGTCTGGTCATAAGTGCCTTGTGTGAGCACGTGACAGGGGTGGGGAGGCAGATCCCATGAGCTCCCTTTGGCCAGCCAGTTTGCCAAAAATGGTAAGCTTCTGTTTCAGTGAAAGACACTGCCTCTGGGGAGGAAGGTGGAGAGCGACAAGGAAAGACAGTTGACAATGTCTTCCTCTGGCCTCCACATGCACTTGGACAGTTTTGTGCATACATTATACAAGTACAAACACACACATACCCCACAGACAACACACATAAAAACCATAACAGTTTAAAATGTTTTAATCGCTGCTAATAAGTTCAAACTCTGCTTCTCATACCAAATCATTCTGAAATTCTTTTCTGTGGCAATGTCAAAAATACCAGCTTCACTAAGAAAAGAACTCCTCAGGCTGGTGTGTGTGTGTGTGTGTGTGTGTGTGTGTGTGTGTGTGTGTATGTAGCTGCATCCCTCCAGTACTTACCATGTTTATGCCCCTTTATCTCCACCTAAGAATCAGTAATAAGAAAGCACTCCGCACAGTGTTTAGAAATATGGGAAGCAGGGCTGGAGAGATGGCTCCGGGTTAAGAGCACTTGTTGCTCTTGCAGAGGACCCCTCAGAGCCCATGCAGGGGCTCACAACTGTCTGTAACTCCAGTTCCCAGGGATCTAAATCCTTCTTCTTCCCTCTCTGTACACTACATACATATGGTACACAGGCATACATATAGGCAAAACACCATATACATAAAAATAATGCTAATAAAACCATTTTTAATGTAGAAAGCAGTGAGGCAACTATGATTAGTTAGTCATGAGGTTATAGCAGGGGAACATGCCAATCCAATAAACAGAAGCAGAGCCTGTCTCTCTCTCTAAAAAAAAAAAAGCATTTATATCACAAACACACACACACACACATTAGCTGAGGGCTGGGAAACTAGCTCAGTTGTTAAAGAACTTGCTGTACAATTTTGAAGCTGAAGTTCAGATGCTCAGAATGCATGTGTCAACATGCCTTTAACACTAGTTTCTGAAGGGAGAGACAGGATCCAGGATTCCTAAAGCAAGCTGATTAGGAAACCTGTTAGGGAGCACAGAGTTTGACTGAGCTACCTGGCCTAAAAGAATGATCAAAAAACATTATCAATACCACCCTGAGACCTCCACATATGCATGCACATACATGTACACTCTGCACATTAACACATGTGCCACACACAGACACACACACACACACACACACACAGGAAAAGAAAGAGGAAAAAAAAGTTTGACATGACTAGCATGTTTTGCATGTGTGTCTCATTAGTTATAATAGAAAAATCCAAATATTCAGTCATGACAGGTGATTAAGAACAGCCTTGCATGCATTGTAGCCCCCAGTTATGAAGACTACACACTCTTAAGTAATATTTTGTAGTAACAACGTGGCTACAACATGGGGTGGCAGTCTCATTAGAACAGCAATATTCTGCCTGGGGAGCCATACTAGAAAGAAAATGTTACTGATGATCAAAGTAAATTGACAGGAATATGAATGTTTATTGTGTTGATTTTCTGAAGTATGAGTTTGTTACTTTCATGATCATTATCAAATAAGTAAAATTATAGCACTATTAATTATAAATTCCCCATTAAACACAGATCCTTACAGTTTCTCTGCTTTTTTTAATTTTTTATTCATTTTACATACCAACCACAGTTCCCCCTCCCTTCCCTCCTTCCACACCCATCCTACCCCAAGTTCCTCTGATTTTAATAGCATTTCGTGATTGCTCACATTCGGGACTGAAATTCTGAAGAATAATCTTGTGGATAAATAAAAGGAGAAATGTAAAGCAGCCGTCTCTTATTCCCGTCCAAGTGTAAGAAGGGATCTGAAAGGACAGGGAGTCAAAAACAAATGGCCACAGCCTCCAGGCCGAGAGGCCCACCTATGCAGGAGTAGGGACAGCTGCTGAAGCCACCCTGCCCAGGTTCTCCATCTGTGAACGAAGTGTTCCTGCTTCGTGATGTTCAAGATATGATTAAATTAATAATAAAAAGAATGAGACTTTGCATTTGTGGCTGCATACAGGAACAACACTGGCAGAACAGTAGGCAGTTGGATGCCCAGCTGCATACTCCCTAAAGATGGTAGAAAGCAGAGTAAAGCCAGGTCTTCCCTGAGAGTTGGGAAAGCCGGCTGAAAGCATTGCTCTCCTACGGATGCTATAACAAGTTACCACAAACAGCAGCAAACAACGGAAGTGTGTTCTCTCACAACTCTGTAGGCAGTTGTGGAATCAGGAGGTTTAGTATGCTCACATTTCCTCAAAGGAGAAACCATTCCTTGCTTTTTCTTGCACCTGTTGTCTGCTGGTATTGCTGGTGTCCTTGGTTAGAACCATGGCCATGAAGGAAGAGAAAGATCACAGGCCTAAGGAGAGCAAGTGACCCTGTCCACGTCTCAGGATGCCACAGGCAGCAGTGCTGAAGCTACTGCTGAAGACGCCAAAGGGGAAGATAAGCAAGATTGCAACAGGGAGAAGGAAAAAGCTTTAAGCAAAGGGGTAATTCGAGGATTACCTCTCACTTTGACCAAGGAGTAGCTTCAGGAACATCTTCAACATATGCCTGAGCATGATCATTTTGAGTTTTTTTTCCAATGATACTAGTCTGTATCCTTTAAAAACCAAGAAGGCATTATTTTATTCAGGGACCAATTTAATGACTTTGTATTCCTCGACAATAAAGGTCAGGAATATCATGCTATAGTAGAATTTGCACTTTTTCAAAAAGCTGTAAAAGAGAAGATTAAGAAAAGAGATGCAAAAGTTGGGACTATCAATGATGATCCAGAATACAGAAAATTTTTGGAGAGTTACGCCACAGACAAAGAAAAAATGACATCTACTCCAGAGAAACTGCTGGAGAAAATAAATAGAAGCCAAAAATTCAAAATTAATAGCTAAAAGGACAACCCAACATTTGAGACTTCTGAAGAACAAGCAGTGAATGAGAGAAGGAGGGAGGAGAGGAGGAGACGAGAAAGAGGAAGGGGAAGGCGATGAGAAGAAGAGAGAAGAAAATGGCAAGAAGAGGAAAAACAAACAGCTAAAGAAGACAGAGTTCCAGAAAGGGAAAAAAAACAAAGGATGAACCAAAGATTAAGCTGCTCCAGAAACCAGAAAAAGGAGATAAAAAGACCTTGATAAAAGAGACAAAGCCTAGAAAATGGACAAAGAGAATCTGAGTGAAGAAGAGCCAGTGGGCAAAGTTGTACTCTGCCCAGGCGTTCTGATGTCGAACTGAAGGATGAAGAACCAAAGAGGCCTGATGATGAGAATGCCAGAGATTACAGGGACAGGGATCGGGATTATGAACGAGAGAGGATGAAGCAGCAAAAAGAAGAACGCTGGAGGCAGCAGCAGAAGGAGCGTATGAGAAAGAGAAAGCTTTCAAACGAAAGGAAGAGGAACTGAAGAGAGAAAAAGAAGCACTTCAAGATAAAGGGAAGAAGAGTGAGAATACAGAAAAAATATGCACCACAGAAAAAGGTGAGAAGAAAGAGGAAGTGGTTAAGAGAGATTGCATAAGGAACAAGGATCATCCAGCAATGCAGCTGTACAATTGGGAGCTCAAAGCCGAAATCGACTCTGTCCCCCTGATGAAAACACCAAGCCTGAATATTCCCCAGTGGACAGAAAGCAGGAAAGTGGTAGTAGCCGTAGAAAAGAAAGAGGAGAGTGAGAAGTCCCAATGGCCATAGGTGTCCTGAATGTCCAGGCAGCCAGAGCACACGTATTATGCTATCCAGAGGTGCCTTCAGGGCAAAGGAACAAGGAAGCGAGTCGCTGTGCTGGTGGGATGCACCACAGAGGAATGTAGTGTGTCTAAGCAGGAATAAGATTGCAGGCTCAGAATCTGAAGTACAAATTCATTGTTTTTTGCAGTTTTCACAAGTTAATGTTAATGTCTCAGAAAAAGACAGTAGCAAGAACATTGCAAGTGCAACATAAGGGCTTTGTATGACATAAGTGAAAAAGGAGCAGGGTCTAAAATCAACGGGTGTTCTTAATCCTGGCTTAGAGTAGCTTAGCTTGAGTGAAGCTAAAACACACAAAGTTTTGTCGGGGTCTAACTATTTTGCATTGTTGGTGATAACTGTTGACTCTGTAGTGTAGAAGCAGCAAGCATGTAATCGTAGCACAAGTGAGTGGAAGATAGAGCAGATAATGGCTGATGGAAAAGATTTAAATAGTCATGTTATATCTATACCCTGTGTCTAAAGTTCTTGTAATTATAGCTTGTTTTGTCTACTTCTGTGAACTTAGTATCAAAAAAATGTAAATGTCTCGTTTTGCCTTTAGCAATTTTTTCCTATGAATATGTGAAGTGCAGTCTTTGGTTGGCTGTTGACAGTCTGGTATTTGTTCAATCTTAGGTCTGATGAGCTGAATGCACTTTCTCCAGGAAGAAAACTACACTAACATATCTGTTCCTATTAAACGGCAGCTTTCAGTCTTAGCTTGTTTTGTATTGCTATCAATAAATTTTG
>NW_004949138.1:2778647-2780348 GCF_000317375.1 Microtus ochrogaster
ATAGGGCAGGATTTAGAAAGGTGGAGTAGACAGAACAGAATGCTGGGAGGAAGAAGGCAGTGAGGCAGACGCCATGAGCTCCAGCCCAAGATGGACGTAGGCTAGAATCTTTCCCAGTAAGCCACTACCTCGTGGTGCTACACAGATTAATAGAAATGGGTTAATCAAAATGTGAGAATTAGCCATTAAGAGGCTGGAACTAATGGGCCAGGCAGTGTTTAAATGAATATAATTTGTGTGTTGCTATTTCGGGTGTAAAGCTAGCCGTGTGGGAGCTGGGCGGGACAAAAAGCAGGCCTGCTCGCCTCATCACTACACTGTGAGCGGCCAGGAAAGGCCAATGGTGAAACTGCAGATGGAATAGCAGTGGAAGGTCCAAAATTAGAGGGGTTATGCGGAAGGTTGAAGATTTGCACCAAGAAGAAAGCCCAGGAGGAGCTACTGGTGAATATGAAACCCAGTTGCAGAAGAAGACCCCAGCACTAAGATGCCAATACCATGGAATAACCACCAAGAACAGTGACAGCCCTAGAGTGCACCCAGCTGAAGCCTAGAAGACAAACAGTATGTGCTGCAGAGAGCAGAGCCAAAGGAGAGTGTATGTGAATCCCATATACCGGCACTGAGTAATTTATACTGTTGAAGTTTGGTTTTATCTTTATCTGATTGTGATTGTGCCCTGATTATTCCCTCTTGAAATAAAAAGGTATTGGACTTCTTTTTTTTAATTTTACTAATTTATGTATTTTACACCTGACCAGTTTCCCCTTCCTCCTCTCCTCCCATTCCCTCTCCTCATCTCTCCTTCACGCCCCCCATCCACTCCTTTTCTGTTTTTCTTTAGAAAGGGGCAGGCTTCCCATGGGTATCAAGAAAGCATTACATATCATGATGTCTCAGCCTGTGAGGTGCACCTGCATGCAAATGTGTGCATAAACACACATGCACACTTAAAAATAAAAATAGAATCTAAAGCAACAATAAAAAGTAAGTAAAAAGCAAACTAGGGTATGCCTGTAATTCTAACACTGGCAGACTGAGGCAAGTGGATTGACCCAAATTCTGGGCTACTATAGGCTTCAGAGTGAGTCTATGTCTCAAAAACAAGTCATAAAGCAATTTCAGAACAGCACAAACAAGAAAACAGTATCATGGCTATCTCTGGAGAAACCAGACAGAATGCTGGTGGAAGTAAAGAAATTGAGAGATCATTTTTTTTCTATGAATTTTATGCTGAATGATGTTGATGTATTTAAGATCTCTTAAAAATAAATTTTAAAAAAATAAATAAATTTTAAATTGATAGTTATTCAAGTGCATATGCTAACTCTCTAAGGTTTACTGTTAGACCAGGTATAATCACACTTACATTTGTAGTTCATGGAGCCAATATAAAGTTTTAGCCATCGTGCGCCCATCATTAAAATGAGGTGTTGGGACTCCATACAAGTTAAACCTATGGAA
Organism: Microtus ochrogaster; assembly: GCF_000317375.1. Classification (NCBI taxonomy): domain Eukaryota; kingdom Metazoa; phylum Chordata; class Mammalia; order Rodentia; family Cricetidae; genus Microtus; species Microtus ochrogaster. The sequence goes on from NW_004949138.1 coordinate 2,780,112, forward strand.
ACTTTCTGGGTTATATGCTCGGTTCTTTGCTTCTCCTGTGGGTGGTAAGAGCAGGGAAGAAGACTTCTGAGTTAAACACCAAAACTAAACAAAAACAAAACCTTATCTTAGGGATAGCACACTGTGTTCTCATTGGCATTGGATGAGTGGGAGAAAGAGTGCAACTGTACCCACACAGGGAGCTGTGCAGACTCGGCTGTACCCACACAGGGAGCTGTGCAGACTCGGCTGTACCCA
>NW_004949138.1:2780483-2782742 GCF_000317375.1 Microtus ochrogaster
GCTGTACCCATACAGGGAGCTGTGCAGACTCGGCTGTACCCATACAGGGAGCTGTGCAGACTCGGCTGCAGATGGCAAAGACCCTTCTCGACACATGCTGCAACTCCATCATGGGATGTTACATACAGAGCTCCTTGTGTACATGCTTGCCAGGTGTTGTGGCATATGACTGTGATCTCTATACACAGAAAGCTGACCTAAACACTAGTGAGTTCTAGTCCTGCCTAAGCCACATAGTGAAATCACGCCTCAAAAAGCCAAAAAATAAAGTTGTAAAGCTCTAAGTAACATACATACATACATATGTACATACATACATACCCATAAACAACCTAAAACCAGTAAGACTAATAACTGAATTCAGGAAGGCAGCAGGCTATAAAAATCAACATATAAAATTAACTGTGGGGGTTTCTGCAACTACCAGGGCTGGCAACTGATGATCCACGTTCTGGTTCAACACAACTCAGTAGCCAGTGTTGGGTTAAACTTCTACTGTCTGAAACAGAACAGTTTATTGCATGTATATTTAAGTACAGTACAATTTGGAAAAAAGGTTTTTGGTGTAACACACTGTTGTGCTCACAAGGAGGCATAATCACATCAAAAAATTACATGTCACTTCTTCTATAAGGATACGTGTATTGTCTTAAGGTGTCTAGGAAGGATATGGTATGGCCTCAGACATACAAATACTACAGAGGTCTTCTGGGCTATTAGTCACCTCCAATCCTTCTTGTGGACAGTTAGGTATGGCCTGACCCTACAGGTATCACAAATACCTGGTTATTAACCACCTCCATTCTCAGCTTCCTGAGTGGAAAAACAGGACATACATCTCTCCCTTTGAAGAGACTATCCTAGCCGGGTGGTGGTTGCACTCGCCTTTAATCCCAGCACTCGGGAGGCAGAGGCAGGCAGATCTCTGTGAATTTGAGGCCAGCCTGGTCTACAGAGCAAGTTCCAGGACAGGTTCCAAAGCTACAGAGAAACCTTGTCTCAAAAAAACAAAACAAAAGAAAAAAAAAAGAAAACAGGAGTTTGGAACTAGCCTGAACAATATAGTGAGACTCCATTTCTTTTTAAAAAATTATGTTTGCTTTTATTTGTAGCAAGCTTTCTTGGTGGACAACCCCCAAATGTTGACACGGAGACTTATTATTATGAAAGTTTGACCTTTTAGCTTATGTTTGTCATCAACTCAAATTAGCCTATTTCTATTAATCTGCATTCCGTTGTGTGGCTCAGTTACCTCTGTTCTGTACTATATGTCCAACTTCTTGTCTCCTGGCATCTCTCTGGTATAATCCAAGTGCCCAATCTTAATAACTACTTCTAAGGATGGTCACAATTTAGACCCCAAACCAAGCTTTAACAAATACAAAAATATTGAAATAATTCCCTTCCTCATAACAGACTACAGTTACATGAAATTAGAAATCAACAAAAGACTAATCTCAGATATGACACAAATACTTGGAGACCAAACAATATGCTTTTAAATGATCAGTGATTCGTTGAAGAAACTAGGGAGCAAAATTTTAAATTCCTAGAATCAAATTAAAACAACAGAACAGACTGCCAGAATCTCTGGGATGTAGCTGTCTTAAGAAGAAAATCTGTAGCCACAAAGATCATATTTAAAAAAAAAATATGACTGGATGGCATGATGCAGTCCAGCACTTGGAACACAGAGGCCAAGTCTACATAGCAAGTAATAGGCCAGCCAGGGCTCCACAACAAGACTTTCTATCAAAAGAAAAGAGAATTCAGAGACAAAAAAATACAGCTCAACATTCTAGAGGAAAAGAAAAAAAAAAGGCAACTAACCCCAAAACAATAAAATCCATCAAGAAATAACAAATTTAATGAAATGCTGATGAAAAGAATATATAGAATTAACCAAACCAAATGTTGATTCCTTGTAAAAATCAACAAGATTGATGGGTCCCTAGACAAACAAACCAAAAGAAAAAGAACACAAAAATTAATAAAATGGTAAAAGAGAATAGTACCTTGGTAGTGGAGCGCTTGCCTAATATGCTGAGGCACTAGGTACAATCCTCAGTACTCTAAGCAAAAGTTATAAGTTAAATTTAGTTCATGACAAAAAGAAACAAGAGCTGTCATAAGTGACACTGACTTAGACTCCAAAACCTGGAAAAGTTAGAAGAAATAAGAAGTAGCAGTATTTTCAAATGAAATAGTATAAATAAAAACTCTAAAATCTCCATCAGGAACCACAACTGATAAACACTT
>NW_004949138.1:2783212-2783894 GCF_000317375.1 Microtus ochrogaster
AAAAGATAGCTAAAACAACCCTAAATAATAAAAAGAACTGCTAGAGGTATCACCTGCCCCCAATTTCAAGTTGTATTATAAAGCTATAGTAATGAAAATCAGCATGGCATTGGCTTAAAAACAGATACTTTGGTCAATAAAATTGAATCCAAGACCCAGATATAGGTCCATGTATTTCTGGACACCTGATATTTGATAAAAAAGACCAAAAATAAACATGGAAAAAAGAAAGACAGCATCTTCAGCAAATGATGCTGGTCAAATTGGATTGCTGCACATCAAAGAATGCAAATAGATTTATATCTCTCACCGTGTATACAGCTGAACTCAAATGGATTGAGGGTCTGAACAGAAGGCCAGCTATCCTGGTCTGATAGAAGACAAAGTGAGAAATAGTCTTAAAGTTCTTGGCACAGGAAAAGACTTTCCGAACATAACACTGATCACACAGGCACTAAGAACAACAATTAATATATAGGACTTCATGAAACCAAAAATCTTCTGTATGGCAAGGATATCATCATTCAGACAAAGTGGCAGTCTACACAATGGACAAATATCTTTACTAATTACAACAGACTTAAGTCAATACCTAAAATAGATAAAGAATTGAAAAACAGGACATCAAAGAAACAAATAACCCAATTAAAAATTGAACTACAGTGTCCTTTGCTTTACAGAA
>NW_004949138.1:2786654-2800242 GCF_000317375.1 Microtus ochrogaster
AAAAAAATTGAACTACAGAAGTAAGCATGGAGTTTATGAAAGATAAAACACAAGTAGTTGACAAAGAAATGTTCAACATCCTTAGCCATCAAGGAAATGCAAATGAAACTGCTTTGAGATTCCATCTTACTCCAGTCAGATTGGCAATGAATAATTAAAGCAAATGTCAGTTCATGCTGGGTAGTTATTTATACAGTATGGGTAAGGATATGGGAAAAGGGGAGCACTCATCCACTGCTGATGGGAGTGTAAACTTGTACAGCCACGACGGAAATCAGTGTGGTGATCCAGCTATACAACTGCAGGGCCTAAATACAAAGAACTCGATATCATACTACAAAGACTCAGCCATTTTCACTGCTGCTCTATTCATAATAGCCAGAAATTTTAAACAGCCTAGATGTCCATCATTGGATGAATGAATAAAGAAAATATGATGCATTTGCACAATGGAATATTACTCAGCTGTTAAAAATGAAATCACGAAATTCTCAAATAGATGGCTGGAACTAGAAAAAAATCATCTTGAGTGAGATAACAGACCCCCAAAAATAAACATACTATGTATGTACTTATTTATGGATGCTAAGCTATTACGTTCTCAATAATTGGTTACTATCCATATAATTACTGAGGTTCGGTGTAGACTAAGGGATTGGGGGGAGGGAAGAACCAAGGACGGGGAAGTAGAATATTTAGTTAGGCATGGGCAAGGGGTAATCTGAATGGGAGAATTAAATGGAGACAGTGAGGAAAGAGGGGGTAAGAGAAGAAAAACTGAAACTAAGGACCATTTGAGGCATCATATGGAAACCTAATACCATAGACATTTCTTAAAATAAATATACATAAGAAAAAATGTAAACTGTGTCACCAAATAATGGAGAGACAGTGCCCCAACTGAACTTTTCTTGTCACCAAATGAAATCTCTAGTGTCAGGGATGGGTAACATCTAATTGAGTTGTTGGTCTCTAGTGTCAGGGATGGGTAACATCTAATTGAATTGTTAGTCAAAAGGGCCCCAGGGAAATCACCAAACAAATCAAGCTATTTCTAAGGCTACTGGCTCTCGACAAACTGATGGTAAAGCCCTATTTTTTAAGACAATACGTATACAATCACTGAACATGGTGACTACCTAGAGCCTTTACCCCTGCTGACTGGTGCTTGTCTTAGAAGGTACTCTGCATGGTACCAAAGGACAATGGAAACATCAGCTGAGCTCGAACCCTAAGCTCTACAGTGGTGCCCTGCTACATGATCCACTGTGCAATAGTGGCACAAATGCTGTGGGAGTAGCCTACCACTGTCCCATTGGATCTAAGAGCTACTCCGTGAAACCCACTCCTAACACTGCTAAAGTGGCCAAGAAACTAAGATAGGCCATGGGCCTAGGGTAAAATCAAATATTATTCTGCCAAAGAAATTTAACAACAAAATGGCTCCTTCTGACATCATGCTATGTTCATAGATCAGTCTCTCACTCAGCCATCATCAGAGAGGCTTCATCTTGCAGTAGATGGGATCCAATATGGAGACCCACAAATGAACAATGTTCAGAGTGAGACTTGGGGACACTCAGGCCTAAATGGGATGTCTTCATCAAACCCTTCCACTCAGGGATCAGCAATCTATGCAGAAGAGGAGGCTGGAAGACTGTAAGAGTCAGCAGGAGGGAGTACACCAAGGAAACCGTGTCTTCCAGACACAGCGGGACTAATGAACTGACAGGGGCTGTGTGTGGCAGCATACACAAGCCTATACAGGGCTACGCCAAATAGGATCCCAGCACTGAGAAGTGAAAGTAGAAACACATTCCCATCTCTAACCAAGTAGCTGCCTCCAGTGAAGTCTCACTGGGTATATAAAATACACTTAAAGGCAGACCCAGCAAAAGACGGCCAAGCAAAATAAATTCAATGATATTTTTGTATACTTTGTGTCTCATATTAGTCTGCTTGGGTATTTTTTAATCTTAGAGTCTTATTTATACATTAAGGTTTATGACTTTGTTTTTATGCATGTGTGAGTGTGTGTCTTTTGATTTTTCCTTTTTTGTTTTATTCTGGTTTTTTTTGGTTTTTTATTTGCCTGTTTTCTAAAGATATAAAGAAAGAAGGCACAGAGTTTAATGGGTGGGAGGTGGGGATGATCAGGTGGAGGGGTTGAAAGCGGGATTGATCACAATATGTTATAGGAAGAAATTTATTTTCAATACAGACTAGTGGAATATGTGCTGTACATACTAATATGAAAACATTACAAAATGTTCCATGATACAAAATAAATCGAGCGCAAGCATATAAGTTTATGTACATATATAAGCATATATATATATATGTAGTACACTAAAGTACATACATGTGTCAGGCATGGTAGCATATACCTGTAATCTCATTAATGAGGAGGCTGAAGCAAGAGCATTCCTCGTTCAATGACAGCTATACAGTGAGTTTGGGACCAGCCTGAACCACATAGAAGCTATTGTCTCAAAACAGAAAAAGAAAAAAGGAAAAAATTATTTGAAATGGAGAAATCTTTTTGAATACCATATATTCCTATACAGTTTATATTTATAAAAGAATTATTTATCATTTCAGTAGTTACTTAAAGTAAGTGTATTTTAAAGATGTTACAGATCTTATTGCCTTTGAACATTGTCCCTACTTTGGGACATATCCCTATTTTGAACATGTACTATTTTTCGTTTTATATGTTTATTTATTGAAACAGGGTCTTACTATATATCTCTGGCTCTCCTAGAAATCACTATGTAAATCAGGCTGGCCTTCAACTCACAGAGATCCTCCTGTTTCTGCTGCACAAGAGCAGGGATTAAAGGTGTGTGCCACCATGAACAGCTTGTTTTTATTATTTCTAACTATGTGTCTATAGGAGAGTGAGTACACATGAAGGCCAGAAAGGGGTGTTGGATCCCATTGGAACCAGAGTTATAAGTGGGTAAGAACTGCCCAATATGGGTTCTGTGAACCAAACTCTGGCCCTCAGCAAAAGCAGAGTACACTTTCAACCACTGAGCCATCTCTCCAATTCCTTAAATAAATAATTTTAAACATATATCAGAATCCAGAAGCTTCATATCCTATTTACCCAAACCTACATAGCTCAACAGAATTCATTGGATAAGGGCTATAAAAATGCTCAGTTTATCAGCTGTGGTTATCTTGAGTTATATGATACATTTACTTTTTCTTCATTTTTTAATATCTAAACTCTCACAATGAGTTTAAGCCTCAGCACCAAAAAAGGTAAATCTGATTATGTAACTTTCAAAAGACTGATGTACTTTCCATAAAAATCAGCAAAATGAAGACAATTTTGAACTTGTTATTGTTTATTACAGTTGTTCTTAGTATAGTTTTAATATTCATATGTGTGTATGTGTACATATGACACATGTAATGCATGTATATATGTGTATGATGCATTGCATGATGTGTGTTCATGTATATGTGCATGTGTTCATGTGTGTGGGTGTGCTGTGGTGTAGCAAGCATGTGGAAGTCACAGGAGAGCCTTAGGTTGCATGTTGGTCCTTACCTTCTACTTTGCCTGAAACAGGGTTTCCTTGCTATTTTCTACCACTGAATAGCCAGGCTAGGTGGCCTGTGATATTCCATGAATCCTCTAGATGGAAGTTCTAGACATGTATTCCTCTGCTCAGCTTTATGTGAGTTCTGAGGATTAAACACAGTTCCTTATATGAGTACAGCAAGCACTCTACCTATTCAGTGTATTCAGCCCTATTCTAAATAGTTTTCCTTTTTATGAATTAAATTTTTTCATTTAGTTTACACCCTAATGGCAGTTTCCCCTCTCTCCTCTCCCACCCCCATTCTCCCTTCTGCTCTCCCTCATCCGCTCCTCCCATGGGTGTCAACAAAGCATGACACATCAATTGAGGTAGGACTAAGCTCCTTCCTTTGTATTAAGGTTGGGCAAGGCAACTCAGTATGGGGAACAGGTTTCCAAAAGCCAGCTTAAGCATTAGGAACAAGCCTTAATCCCAGTGCTAGGAGTCCCACAAATAGACTAAGCCACACAACTGTCACACATACGTATAAGCCTAAGTCAATACCATGCAGGCTCCCTGGGTATTGGTCCAAAATCTGTGAGCTCCTATTATCCCAGGTACAAATAGTTTTTAAACATCCACCAATTTACACACACACACACACACACACAAACACATACATTTAGCCATGGTTATCTTCTGTTTTTGCTGTTTTGTTGTAGGTCATTGTTTTAAAACAGAGTCTTATGTAGAGAAGGATAGCTTAGAAGTCCTGGCATCCTCCTGCATAAGTCATCATGGCCAGCTCCAAATTAAAGATTCACACAACAACATGTATAGTAGCACTTTCCTATAAGCCCATTACTTGGGAGCTGGAGACAGGGGAATCAGAAGATCAAGGCAATCTTCAGCTAGGGAGTAAATGAGGCAAAATGTGATTTTCATAAGAAACATGGGAGGGCAGGAAGAAAAAAGGAAAAAAAGAAAGGCAGATCAGGGAAGCAGATGGAGACAGATAAGGAAAGGAGTCAGAAGCATGAGAAGGATGCTGTGTTCAAGTGAGCAAGGACAGTAGCAGCTGGAGCCACGGGTAGCGATTATCAGGCTTTGGGAACACATTAAGAAGTACAGGAAACAGCAGAGATTAAATGAGAGAGAATGGCAAACTCCAGACAGGGCTGTCTCAAGACCCAAATCAGAGTCTAGTTCTCTTCTTTATTCTAATAAGACTAGCATTTACTATTTTTTTTAATTCAGTTGTATTTTACAGCACTACCAAATATGTATTGGTCCTTAAAATTATTCTAGTACTGTGATGCCATTAGACAAGGACACTTAATAGCTGATAATATTATTCTAGGTACCAGGCCAAACATTTTTGCATGTACTCAGTTCTCACAAGGTTACCATGCCACTAATGAACTAAGAAGGGTTGATGACCAGGTATGTAAACTCTCAAGTTCTAAGACAGGATGTGAACCTAACCTATCCAATGCATAAACCTGCACACTTGGCCAAGATTGGTGTTGCATGCCCACAGACCCAGCTAGATGGGAGTTTGAGAAGAAAGGATTAATTAAATCTAGGAGTTAAAGGCCATCCTAAGCAATACACAGTTTCTTCCTTAAATATGGTAACTGGGTGGGGCTAAGATTCTAATAAGAAATACTTAAAGCTAAAACTCACTAACTAAAATAAGACCATACAACCTTTCATCTGGTGTTTCACTTTATTACTGTTGTGTATGTACATGTGTATGTGTATGTGGGGATGTGCCACAGTGCACACGCAGAGGTCAGAGGACAACTTTTCATACTCTGCTTTCTTAAAAGCTTTATGTGGGTCCTGGGGAATAAACTCTGATCACCAGACTTGCAAGGTAAGCTCCTTACCTAATGAACCATCACTACAACTGATTTTTCATTTTAATAACACACTTATGACTACATTTCTTTTATTATTGTCCTTGCTGTCTTGAGGCAAGGTTTCACTATAACTAAGAATGATCTAGAATTCACTCTATAGGTCAGAGTCCTCAAACTTACAGCAGTCCTCCTCCCTTGGCCTCCTCAATGCTAAGATTACAGGAGTAAGTCAGTATTTCTTCTCTTTATTTTTTCCTTTCTTTCTTTCTATTTATTTATTTACTTATTTTTAAGACAGGGTCTCACTATACAGCCCAGGTTGGCCTAGAACTCACTGCCTCCAAAGTGCTAGGATTAAAGACCTGTGCCACCATCCCTGGCTCTTTTATTGCTTGTTTGCTTCTTTTTTAATATATACCTTCACTATGTTATGCTAACCTCACACTTGCAATCCTCTTTCAGCATCTTGATTATAATCATGTAACACCAACTTAGCAAGTTCTATATTTTATGAACTTGATTCATTAGTCTATATGTTCCAAACTACCAAGATTTGTGATGCTACAAATAATAATAAATCACCACCTATTGCTCAACCTCATCATCCCTCAGGTGTGTAACTTCATAAACATGCTATGTCCTTTTCATGATAAATCTGAGGGTCCCTTATCCTCAGCCTCACTTCACAACGAGTCTTACCTGCAAAATAATCATGGTGAGAGACAATGTACAAATCGTGTCCTTCCTGTCCTTCTTTAAACACATCTTTGAAGGCTTTTGGTGGATTCACAATGTCACTAGCAGACAGCTCTGAAGAAAGAATCAACAAGATCAATATTAAGGGTTCCTGTCTATTTGTTGTGTATAGAAACTACATCAAATAACAAGTGTAGTCTGATAGTTTCATAAGCTTCACAGAACACCTTGGCGATCTCATAGCCAATATAAGTGAATATTTATCACCAAAAAACAAGATAAGCTAGACATAATGGCGCATGCCTAGATTCTCAGCACTTGAAGGTAGAGGAAAACCAGGACTTCAAGGCCAGGCTAAACTATATAGTGCATTTGAGGCCAACATGGGCTACATGAGACCTTGTCCTAAAAGAGAGGAGTGGAGAGGGAGACAGGAAAAAGGGAGGAGAAAGAGAGGAAGGGGGAAAAGTGAGGGATGGAGGAAAAGAAAGAAGAGGGGAGGAGAGGAAAGGGAGGGAAGGAAAAAGGGGAGAGAATGAGTCTGTGTATCATTTTTTACTAGACCCCTGAGAATTCTGAAGATCAGAACTCTACTGGAACCATTCAAGTTTATCCTCCCCCATACTTCAACTCCAGGTAAATTCTCACTCCTGAGATTCTAGACAATTTTGGCTTACATTTATTCCCAACTTCTTAAGAAAATGCAAGCAATTTTGAATTACAAATTAGCAACACAGGTGTATAAATTTCAGCAGCTGTAACTTGGAGCACAAATATTCAGTCTGTTTTAATATGAATCTCCATTCTCATTATAGCCGGAGATAACAGGGAACTCATGGAGTTGAGAAGAAATTCCTCTTCCCACAAACCAATCCTCATTCTGCATACTGTCTTGTTTCACTTACTAGTCTTCGAATGCTGGGGGTTGAATGTGGGACCTTATGCCTGCTAGGCATGCCCTCTAACATGAAGCTGTGTCTCTTCCCCTTGGTTTTTTTCCAGACAGGACCTCGATTGATAGACATATCTCCCAGGCTAAGCTCACACTTGAGATTGTCCTCCCTCAGCCACTTGAATGCCAGGACTACAAGCATATTCTCCATCTCAGTTTGAATTAAAAGTATCTCTCACAGGTTCATGTGTTTGAGTTGTCGCCCTGCTAGGAGCACAGTTTGGGTAGGCTGCCAAGTAAGTGGGTTGCTGGGCACTAAAGCCCAGCCCCACTCTACCCTCTACTTTCTCATCCATGAACATGTGGGGCATGCCAGCTACATACCTCAGCTGCCATGAACTCCACCATGCCTTCCCTAACATAAGGAGCTATGTCCTCTCAAAACTTGAAACCAAATAAACCTTTCCTTAAGTTGGTTCTGTCACTTATTCTGCCTGTCACTGTAACAAGAATGGTAGCTAATGGATTACTCAAAATGCCCAGATTACTCAAAACACTTTATTAAAAAAAAAAAAAAGTTTTCTTGTTTGAGATAGGGTCTTGGTGTACAATGTGTTGCTTTCATTGGTTGAATAAAGAGACTGCTTTGGCCTTTTGATAGGGCAGAAACTTAGGTAGATGGGAAAGACAGAACTGGATACTGGGAAGAAGAGCAGAGTCGGGCAGATGCCATGAAGCTCCGGCCCAAGATGGACGTAGGTTAGGATCTTTCCCGATAAGCCATGACCTCATGGTGCTACACAGATTACTAGATAGGGGTTAAAGCAAGATGTGAGAGTTAGCCAAGAAGAGGCTAGATTTAATGGCCAGGTAGTGATTTAATTAATACAACTTTTGTGTGGTTATTTCGGGGTTTAAGTTAGCTGGGTGGCAGAATGCAGCCTGCTCCTCTTACAACAGGGTCTCAGGATGCCCTTAAACTCCTGATCTTCCTACCGTTGCCTCATAGATGCTGCTATTAAAGACTAATGTTGTAGTGCCTGGCTACTCCCTAATCATCTTTTAAATGTAACCCCACTCCCTCTTCACATGTCCTGTCAGCCTGTTAATCTAGATTAGTATGTTAATCTCAAAAGTCTGTTTTGACTTTTCTGTCAGGAACTGAATGAAGTCTGTGAACTAGTAGATAATGACATCAGAACTGGGGATAGAGCTGGATGATAGACTACCTGCCAACCTTGTATGAGACCCCAGGGCTAATCTCCAGCAATGTGATGAACATATGTACACACACACACACCCAGAGAGGGAGAGAGAGAGGGGGGGGAAGGAGGGGGAGAAAGAAAGAGAGAGAAATCATGTTCAAAATAATATGATAAAAGCCACTGTGACAGCACATGCCAGCAATCCAGGAATTCATTGGGCAGAGTTAGGAAATCTGAAGGTCCAGGTCAGTCTGGGCTATGCAGTGAAACCTTATCTTAACAAAAATTAAAGATACCTGGGGATGTAGCTCAGAGTTTGTAAAACACTTGCATTACTTCTTCAAGGCCCCAATTTCAAACCCAAGTAGAGGAAAATGCCCTATAAAACACTACTTGAAGATTTTAGATGTTTGTTTCATTTTTAATGTACAAAAACATTGTATGTCTCTTTTGTGGAATAGATATCTTGAATGATAATTCAAGCCCCACATTGTAGCTTACATCTATAATCTTAATGTTTGAGAAATAGAGACAGAATCAATGTGAGTTTGAGAATGGACTCCAGAGTAAGTAAGAGCTCTTGTCTTGGAAACACAAAAAAATAATAATTAAATTGAGGATGAACACTTAGTTGAACTCAAGGATGACTATGGCCTTCAAGTGTTCTGACAGAGATACTGCACTCTGTGTTCATATTTCAGGGTCAAACTGACTAGCGTGGGAATACTGAGGGTGCTAGTGGGGTGCTCCACATCTTTAATCCCAGCACTCCAGAGCAAGAAGCAGATGTAGTTTTAAGAGTTTGAAGTCAGTTTGGTCTACATAATAAGTGCCAGGCCTGGCAAGGCTACATAGTGAAAGGGGCCCTGTCTCAAAAAGAAAGAAAAAAAGAAAGGAAGAGAGGAAGGAAGGAAGGAAGGAAGGAAGGAAGGAAGGAAGGAAGGAAGGAAGGAAGGAAGGAAGGAAGGAAGGAAGGAAGGAGAAATACAAATAAAGCAAAACAAACATCTAGAAAACCCCTGGAAGGTTCTCACAGAGGGTTCCAATGGAAGTAATAATGGCCTATTTTGCTTTCAGGGATTCAATGAAGCAAACAGAAACAGTACTTTTTGGGTGTATGAATCATTGATACACATTCTGAAGCATTGGTTTGGGGGTTTTGTTTTTTGAAAAGGGGTCTCATGTACAGCCCAGGCTAACCTCTCCCTTGCTATGTAGGTGATGAGGCCTTGAATTCCTGGCCCTCCTGCATCCTAAGTGCTAGGATGACAAGGGTCTACCATTACACCCAGATGAGTATTAGAGACTACTTTTTCTATTTAAAAAATGTACACTAATCCTATTTGAACCCCTCTTTGCTGTTCAATTTGCTTTGGATCCCATCTTCATCCACCGTTCAAGCAGAGAATCCTGACTTTGTAAGTTTTACCCCTTAATAAATGCCTGTCCATTTCTTAGTTCTGAGCTAGTATGGGATTCCTTTTTTAAGTGTCCGATCTCTCAATCATCACCTCTTAATTTTTTCCCAGTTAGTCTGTACTTTGACATGGTACCTAGAGAAAGACACACAGAGAATGACTCTTGAAGTACTGCATGTAAAAGTAAAAAAAAAAAATGGTATCTCTCTCCTTCCCTCCCTCTCTTCTCTCTCCCTCTCTTCCACATTCCCACCCTTCTTGCCTTTTTGTCATTTTTTCTTCCTTTTTAGGTTATTTTCTAAACCTAAACCTTTATAGGATTTCTATGTGACAGCCGAGGCAGTCTCGAAAAACCAAAAAAAAAAAAAAAAAAAAAAAAAAAAAAAAAAAAAAACCAAAAAAAAACAAACAGGTTTTGCAGTGGAGAGACAGTTGAATACAGCAGATATAATACAGTGACAGGAGAGACTCAGAAACAAGCATCAGGATCGACTGAGGGTCCCTGGACAGCTATCTATGTCGAGCTGTCTTTTTCTTAGTTACTGGTGATCAAGCTCAGGTCCTTGCATACCTGTGTGTTAATCTAATGGGGCAGAGTGTATCTTCAACTTTCATCGGGAAGAGAGAACCTGAATTAAGGAAATACCTCCATCATAATGGCCTGCGAGCAAATCTGTGGGGTATTTTCTTAATTCATAATTGATGTGGGAGAACCAAAACTATTATGGGTGGTGCCACCCCTACAAGTGGTTCTGAACTGCATAAAAAAGCAACCCAAGAGGGGTCAGAGAGATGGCTCAGTGATTAGGAGCATGTACTGATCTTCCAGAGGACCAGAGTTGGGTTCTCAGGACCCATATTGAGTGGCTCACACTTATAACTCCTCTGGCCTCATAGGACACCTGAACTCATGTGCACATATCCACACACAGACATACAAATATATAAAATTAAAATAGGAATAAAAAATCCTACTTATATACCAGGTGGTGGTAGCACATACCTTTAATTGCAGCACTCAGGAGGCAGAGGTAGGCAAATCTCTGAGTTCAAGACCAGTCTGGTCTATAAGAGCTAGTTCTGGGACAGCTAGGGCCATTACACAGAAAAATCCTGTCACAAGAAAAAAAAAACAAAAACAAAAACAAAAATTCTACTATAAACTAGGGACACAACTTAGTTAGTAGAGTACTTGCCTAACAGGCAGAAGCCCTGGTTGGCCTCCAGCAGCACACAAAGCAGGTAGGGTAGTGCATGCCTGCAATCCAAGCACTCAGGAAGTATAGACAGGAGGATCACAAGAAGGGGAAGGTGTTATGGGAACTCCTTCAGCCAATATTCTTTTACATATCTGCCCATTTTGGACATGGTCTGAGATACCATCTGAGCTTTGGATTCACTGGCATCTAGAAGATTATTCAACAGATTCTCAGACAAACACCAACTACACCTATTAGAGAAAAAGATGAGTAGAAAAGGTAGGAACACAAACAACATTGCAAAGAACAACACAACACCAGTAAAACCTAAAGAGCCTATAACAGCAAGACCTGAACAACCAAATATGAATGAAGCAGAAGAAAATGACCAAAAAAAAAAAAAACTTCAAGAGAATGTTTGAAACTCTAAAAGAAGAAATGAGAAATTCCCTTAAAGAAATGGAGGAAAAGACAAACAAAAAATTGGAAGACATCAGCAAATCACTTAAAGAAACCCAAGAAAAAGAAATCAAACATAAGAAAGAAACTATTCAGGACTTGAAAACTGAAATAAAGGCAATAAAGAAAACACAAACCTAGGAAATTATAGAAACAGAAATCATGATAAAATGATCAGAAACCACAAATGCAAGCATGAACCGCAGAATACAAGAGATGGAAGAGAGAATCTCAAGCACTGAAGATACAATAGCGGAAATAGGCTCATCAATTAAAACATTAAATCTAACAAAAGTTTAACAGAAAATATCCAGGAAATATGGGACACCATGAAAAGGCCAAATCTAAGAATAATAGAAAGGAGAAGTTCGACTCAAAAGCACAGAAAATATATTTAACAAAATCATAGAAGAAAACTTTCCCAACCTAAAGAAGATATGGCTATGAAAATACAAGAAGCTTACAGAACACCAAATACACTGGATCCAAAAAAAAAAAGTCCTCTTGCCACATAATAATCAAAACACTAAACATACAGAGTAAAGAAAGAATATTAAGCTGCAACAGAAAAAGGACAAGTAACATATAAAGGCAGACCTATCAGAATTATACCTGACTTCCCATTGGAGACAATGAAAGCAAGAAGGTCATGGTCAAGCATTATGCAGACAGAGACCACAGATACCAGCCCAGACTACTATACCCAGCAAAATTGTTGATCACCATAGAAGGACAAAACAAGATATTCCATGACAAATCTAGATTTCGCCAAACCTAGCTACAACCCCAACCCTAAACAAAATACACAAACTAATGAAAAGACAGAGAGAGAATATCCAAACTCTCAAAAATCAGAAATGAAAAGGGAGACATAACAACAGATATGGAGTAAATAGAGAGAATCATCAGGTCATATGTCAAAAACCTGTACTCAACAAAATTAGAAAACCTAAAGGAAATGGACAACTTTATGCATAAATATCACTTACCAAATTAAATCAAGACCAGATAAGCAAATTAAACAGACCTATAACTGCAGAAGAAATAGAAACAGTCATCAAAAATATCCCAACAAGAAAAAGCCCAGGACCAGATGGTTTCAGCTCAGAATTCTACAAGACTTTCAAAGAAGAACTAATACTCCTCAAATTATTTCACACAACAGAAATAGAAGAAACATTGCCAAACTCTTTTTATGAGGCTACAATTACCTTCTACCCAAACCACAGAAAGACATTACTAAGAAAGAATTACAAACCAATCTCAATCATGAACACTGATGCAAAAATACTAAATAAACTACTGACAAATCGAATCCAAGAACACATCAGAACCATCATTCACCATGATCAAGTCCACTTCATCCCAGAAATGCAGAGGTAGTTCAATATATGAAAATCTGTCAACGTAATCTACCATATAAATAAACTAAAAAATAAAACCACATGAACATCTCATTAGATGCCAAAAAGCTTTTGACAAAATACAACATCCCTTCATGATAAAGGTAATATACATGATAAAGGCAATATACAGCAAGCCAACAGCCAACATCAAACTAAATGGAGAGAAACGTCCAGTGATTCCACTGAAATTAGGAACAAGACAAGGTTGCCTACTCTCTCCATATTTATTCAATATAGTTCTTGAGTTCCTAGCTAGAGCAATAAGACACCAAAAGAAGATCAAGGGGATACAAATCAGAAAGGAAGAAGTCAAACTCTCACTGTTTGCTGATTATTAGATAGTTTACATAAGCAATCCCAAAAATTCTACCAAGGAACTTCTAAAACTCATAAACACTTTCAGTAATGCAGCAGGATACAAGATTAACTAAAAAAAAAAATCAGTAGCCCTCCTATACACAGATGATAAAAGGGCTGGGGAAGAAATCAGTGAATCAACACCCTTCACAATTCCACAAATAGCATAAAATATCTCAGAATAACTCGAACCAAACAAGTGGAAGACTTGTATGACAAGAACTTTAAATCTTTGAAGAAAGAAATTAGACACCAGAAAGTGGAAAGATCTCCCATGCTCTTGGATAGGTAGAATTACCAATCTTACCAAAAAAGCAACCTATAGATTGCCCAGAAAAATTCTTCAAAGACCTCAAAAGAACAGTGTTCAACTTTATATGGAAAAGCAAAAAAAAAAAAAAAAAAAAAAAAAAAAAAAAAGTAATCCTGTGCAATAAAGGAACTTTTGAAGGAATCACAATCTCTTATTTTCCCCCTCTGAGCACAGGCGAATAGGTCGGTGCGTGTATTCTGAACCCAGTATTTTGCCCCAATCTTTGAAGTAAAAAAAAAAAA
>NW_004949138.1:2800842-2805670 GCF_000317375.1 Microtus ochrogaster
ATATTCAACATCCTTAGTCATCAGAGAATGACAACTTATGCTGGAGAGGTTGTGGGGAAAAGGGAACACTTCTGCATTGCTTGCTGGTGGGAATGCAAGCTGGTACAACCCCTTTGGATGTCAGTGTGGCAATTTCTCAGAATATTAGGAAGCAACCTTTCTCAAGACCCAGTAATACCACTTTGGAATTTATATCCAAAGGATGTTCAATTGTGCCACAAGGACATGTGTTCAACTATGTTCATAGCAGCTTTATTTGTCATAGCCAGAACCTGGAAACAACCTAAATGCCCCTCAACCGAAGAATAGATAAGGAAACTTACACAACGGAGTACTACACAGCAGAAAAAAAATCTTGAATTTTGCATGAAAATGGATGGAGGTAGAAAACATTATTTTGAGTGAGGTAACCCAGACAGAGAAAGACAATTATCATAGGTACTCACTCATAGGTGGTTTTTAAACATAAAGCAAAGAAAACCAGCCTACAAACCACAATCCCAGAGAACTTAGACAGCAATGAGAACACTAAGAGAAACTTACATAGATCTAATCTACATGGGAAGTAGAAAGTAGAAAAAGACAAGATCTCCTAAGTAAATTGGGAGCTTGGGGACCTTGGGGGAGGGTTGAAGGGGAAGGGGAAAGACAGGGAGGGGAGCAGAGAAAAATGTAGAGCTCATTAAAAAATCAATTAAAAAGGAATAAAAGGGTCAGTAACAAGTCTAAGCTATCAGCCAAGCATTTATAATTTAAAAAAAAAAACTATTGACAATAAGAACAAATATTAAGTGTTTTTCAGACATAAGAAGAGGTAAAAACATGCAAAAAAATTAGAACAACAACCAGCATGAACAATATCAAGCAAGAAACATATGCTAGATGTACAGTCTCAGGTAATTAGCAAATAGCATAGATTATTTTAATAGTTATTCTACCCTGAGAAGTCTAAGTCTTATATTAAAAATGGCTTGGCTAAGTCATGAGAGGAAAGTAAATGTGAATATCTAGTCTTCAACCCATCAAAGACCTGAGAAGGGAAATAATATTAACTGAGTAAGCAGGAAGTACATCAAGCAACTTCCAAATGGTACAAGAAATGACAGAAACAATCACCCTATGTCTCATTTGCAACATTGGGGCAACCACCTTTTTGGCTGAGTCCTACAGTATATAACAGACCCTTTTCAGAGGCAGGAAAATTTGAAGACTATCTTACCCTATCTTGGCAAGGTTCAGAAGTCATTTTTGCTTGTATCCTTCTTGTCCAGATTGGACACTATGCATTTTGTCAGTAGTCAAGGCAAGGGCAGTTCTTTGCCCAAAGGCCAGTTTTGCCAAGAAGAAAACAAGCTCCAAGTAGAGTGTCTTTGATGCCCAGCATTCTCTTGAGAGTAATCAGTGTTGCCATGAGAAACTGTGTCTCACAGCAACAGAATCCTGAGTTATTAAAATGCCATTCTCTATAGTTCTTTGAAATGTTTGAAGATTACCTATCCATGTGGAATACAACCTCTGTGCATCTAGAGAACCTGACCAGTCTAACTTTAAGTATGATAAACATGGGTGACTATTGACCTGTAATTCTTAACACTTATATAGCTTAAAAACTACAATTAAATAATCTTTAAACAAATATGCAACAAATAAGGACAATGACCTCAAACTGTAAATAATATATATAAATATCTTGATCAGAGATAGAAATGCAATATGATAAATATCCTAAGATTGCATCAATATACAAAATATCTTAAGCAGAGATAGAAACATGAATGCATACAATATGACATAATAATTTTACATATATACACAAATATTGTAAACAGAAATGGGAGCATATTAAATATAACAAATATAATTTGAATTTGTATCAATATACAAGAATCTATACCAATGTAAATTTCTATAACTAATAGATCACAAGTCGATACACTAATATACCTAAAATTCCTTTTCCATTTATTCCTTTTTTTTTTCAAAAGAGATCCCAGAACCTACTTCATTTCTACCCCCAACCATGTACAATTTATAACCAATCCCTAACAGATGACAATTATCCCTAACCCTGAGGACAAACTTTGTTAGGAAAGAGGATGTCATTTTCTAGAATTACTTCCCACTGTCATGGGGGCAATGTTAAGTCTATGGGATCCTGTAAAAACTGAAATGATGGTTAAATTTCACAATTATTGTCTGATACAATTGCAGATAGTATCTGAGTAGTTGGTAGGGTTTTTGTTTTTTAAGTTCTTATTTGAAGTTCTGGCCAGAATGTTGTAAGAAGGTACACAACTCGCCACATTAGAGTCATCTTGAGCAGTTTATAGCCCAAAACCAATCTTAGAGTGGTGCTGTCAGCATAATGGCATCATCTGAACCAGGTGAAATCATTGTTGTGGGGCCCCATCTTCTTCCTGGATACTTCAAAGATTACTCTAGAAAATGTATTCTTCATTGTGGAAAACTTAAACATTATTTATATCAAAATGGAAAGTTTGAATTTCCATAGACATGTGTTTAAAGAAAGGTACCATAGAGACAAAAATAGGTAGAGGGAGAAGCAAAACTTTTGAAAGCAGAGTTTTGATAACCTTAGTCCCTAGATTTTATCTTCCTTCTGTCCCACAACAAGTAGCTCCTGACATAAGACAGAAACTCATAATTTTTTTCTTTTTTAACAACATACTTGGATTTAGAGAAATAGAGTCACCGTCCAACTCTAATGTCAGCTTTGATTTTTAAGTGAGTCAGGACTGCCATTATACTGAGAAGTAGGGAGATATGTATGTCTAGGTAGTGAGATTTTACCCTGAAAAGATGCAAAATTGGGCTTGTAGTTAGGGGCAGAGAGGATGTGATGTCCACCGTAAACAAGGCTAGCTAAAGATGAGAATGATCCAACCAGAAAATAGAGCCCGTTTCAAGACAATGAACAGCTTTCATTCTTATTTCTTTTCTTTTCTTTTTTTTTTTTTTTTTTTTTTTTTTTTTTTTTTTTGGTGGGGGTGTTGAGACAGGGTTTCTCTGTGTAATAGACCTGGCTGTCCTGGAACTCATTCTGTACACCAAGCTGGCCTCAGGCTCAACAGAGATCCACCTACCTCTGCCTCCTGAGTGCTAGGGTTAAAGGCATGTGCCACCACCTGTGCCTGGTTGCATCTTTCATTCTTAACAATTCTTCATACCATCAAGAAAAAATATACAAGTGACATACCTGATCCAATTTTATACAATATATTTTCCCACCTCCTCCCACCCCTTAGTTTTACTACCTCTGATAACTGGTGTCCCAAATGTTGTGTTGAGTATATCCATTCCTTTAGGCAATCCTGGTGTTTGATCATGAGATTTTCCCAGTGGTGCCCGTTGATTGCTAAAATATATAGATTCTTTTTTGTCTTTAATTTTCTGTTGAAATGTGGTAATGGGCTGTGGGTTTACCAATGTGCTCACCTAAAGAAATAATATAATTTACAACTATCAAAACAAGTATATGTAAAAATAAAAAGATAACAAAATATGATTAAAGTGATATCTCGCCTTCATCGTTGGCTTTGCTCACCTTCCTATGAACCGTCAAAATCAGTAATGAAAATTTTAACAAACCAGATCTAGAACATGCAGCTAGGATTATAATCTCAGTTCTTGGGGGAACTGAAGCACAAGGAAACCAAGATCCAGGATAGAGTAGGTTACAGAAAGAGTTCAAGGCCAGATGGAGATATGATTCAGAATTAGAGTACTCATGGTACTGTAAGTTCATGCCCTAGATTCAGAAAAAGAAAGAGAGAGAGAGAGAGAGAGAGAGAGAGAAAGAAAAGACATAGAGATATAGCTCAACAACATAGCACTTGCCTACAGTCACAAGACCATGGGTTCTATCCCCAGTACTAAATAAATAAGTAAATAAATAAAATCTTTCAAAGTACTTAAAAAGTCTACAGTAATACTAAAAGGCTTATGTGAGGCGTTCCCAAGTGATTGACTCAAACACTCAAGAACAGCAGGCATGACAATCACAGGACACAAACCATATGCATCCCAGATTGGGCTTGATGACACAATACTGAAATACACTGTAATACTGTAATCCCAGCACTTGGGTAGTATAAACAGGAAGATTGAAGCCAGCCTGGACTACAGAGTAAAAAAAAAAAATGCAAATAACAAAAGATAAAAACAATAGAAAGCACCAGGGTATGGTGTCATATGTCTTTAGTTCCAGCACTAGGGAGACAGCGGCACATGGTTCTGAGTTCGAGGCTAGCCTGGTCTACAAAGCTAGTTCCAGGAAATCCAAGGCTACACAGAGAAACCCTGTCTCAAAACAAAACAAACATACATAAAGATTTAAGAAGATAGAACGCAAGAAACAGGGAGATAGGAAGAGAAAAAAGAGAGAGACGCTGGACACAGTACATTGTCTCAAAAACAAACCAAAAAGGGCCGTAGAGATGCAGTCATGAGTAAAGGTGTTGTGAGATATTTATACACCTTGTGAAGATATATTGTTATGATTGGTTTAATAAAGACTGAACATCCAATAGCTAGACAGGAGGGGTGAGACTTCCGGGCAGAGAAAAGAAGTAAAAGGAGGAGATAATCAAGCTGGAGAGAAGATGCCAATATGGGGGAGGGGTTAAGACCAGACATATAGAATGAAAGAAAGGTAAAAAGACATGAGACAAAATGAAGATTAATATAAATGTGTTGATTTATGTTATAAGAGCTAGTGGAATACTCAAGAGAGGCCCTATCATACAACAAAAGTATATGCTCAACTATGTTCATAGCAGCATTGTTTGTAATAGCCAGAACCTGGAAA
>NW_004949138.1:2806285-2810129 GCF_000317375.1 Microtus ochrogaster
TGGGATGTCCTTGGACTTCCCACAGGTCAGGGAACCCTGATTGCTCTTCAAGCTGATGAGGGAGAGGGACTTGATCGGGGCAGGGGGAGGGAAATGGGAGGTGGTGGCGGGGAGGAGGCAGAAATCCTTAATAAATAAATAAATTTAAAAAAAAAGAAAAAAAAAGAACTAGTGGACAACATAAGCCAAAGCCTAGCTTTCAAAATTAATAATAAGTCTCCGTGTCATTATGTAGACTGGTGACCCCCACAAGAAAGCGTGATACATAAAAGTACTTGTCACAAACACCTGCCGATTGAAGTTTGATCCCCAGGATCCATGTAAAAATGGAAAGAGAGAATCAACTCTATTGTCCTCCCTACATGCATGCCCACACACATATCACACACCTCCAGTGACACACACGCAATTATTAATTAATTAATTTTTTAAAGGTAAGGGAGCTTGTTGCCAAGATTGAAGATCAGAGCTTATTCCCCAGAAATCACCTGATGGAAGGAAAAAACTGACTTCCCCAAGTTCTCATCTGACCTCCATGCATGTTCTCCACTCACGCTGTAACGCATGTATACACACACATACACATAAATGTGGGGAAAGGTTTTTAAACAAACAGACAAAAAAATAGATTAATCAGTGTTCAAATAGAAGGTTGGTGATTGGCGTCAATAGTAAGTAGTGTATAACCAGCTCACATGTGACCCTGAGTTCCAGCTTTAGACTCACAAAAAATAAATAAATAAAATTAAACAAAAGGCAGATAACAGATACAGAAAGACAGACAGCTGGCAAATAATAAAGTTAGACAATTATAACCAGATTGCCACTACCAAATACTTTCTGATCCCGTGTCCACTCAGGATCTATATATAGTCTCTATTGTGCCTCTAAGCAAGAACAGCCAGTCCTGTTCTCTTAAAGGCTAACATGGTGTGACATTTCTCTTTACTGGGGAAATGGGACGCCACCGCCTCAGACCATCCGAGGAACACTTAAGTCTATGGTTTAACTGTTTCTTTCACACGTTCTTAGTTGCTGCTGCTTGAAAATCCGGTTCATTGGCCAAGATTAGTGTTTTTAGAGGACAGAATGAGGAAAGAAAATACCCACAGGAATTATAAATTTCACTTATACCTTTATCTGTGCAACTTTCTAACTTGGTAAATTAATAATAAATGTAAATTAATAAGGAAGAAAAAGAAAGGTTTACCGGTATTGAAATTTTAGATCTTATTCCATGTGTCAAATAAGGTGCAATTTGGGGATCATTTGCTCTGCCATAAAATACTCTTTCTTCTCCAGGAGGTGGATATCTGAAATTGAAATATTTCTTTGCCTCTGGGGGAGTAGTAAGCTGGAAAAGGTAAGACAAGGAAATAAGACCGTGAAGCACAAGTTCTAAAACACCAATTCAACTTCTCTGAACGTCACCCCCAAATGAGGATATGTTCCCTAAAATCTGTTTACTGATGGAAATACAGTACTTTAAACATTATAGTTTGAGGGGCAGAAGAGATGGCTCGGTCATGAAAAGCATTGTTGTTCCATTCCAGCATCCATATGGTGGTTCAAAACTCTGCAACTCCAGTTCCAAAAGATCTGGCAATCTATTCTGACCTCTGTAAGCATCAGGCACGTGCATGGTACACGGTCATAAATGCAGAGAAAACACTCATACACATAAAATAAAAATCAACTTCAAAATACTTTTTAAGATTATAATTTAGGGGGCTGGAGATGGCTGAGTAGTTCTGTTCCCAGCACCCACATCAGGTGCTCAGACATAACCACCTACCATTTCAGCTCCAAATGATTTAATGTCCTTTTCTGGCCTCCATGGTTCACTGCATATATGTGGCATATATCCACACAGGGGTGTGTGTGTGTGTGTGTGTGTGTGTGTGTGTGTGTGTGTGTGTGTAAACAGGCAACATCCAGGTTATAGCTCATCTCATTATTCCTACTGATACACATCGAATCCTAGAGTTTTTCTGGTAAACTACAGGAAATGTAAACTTTTTCATTTTCTTGGACAAAATCAACAGATATCATCAAAATACAATAAAATATAGTAGAAGTTCAAAATTGACCGCATTAAATCTGTGCACTGGTTCACGAGAAAGACGGTCCAGTCTCCTGTAGCTCTTACTCAAGGTACAAAGAAAGACTGGGAAGTGCTCACCCTGGGAAGTTTTTCCATCAAACAGGTTGCAACTCTGTATCCAACTGGCTTAACTTTTCCTGCCTTAGAGGGGGAAAACATTGATCATTTTAGAGTTTAAAAGGTATTTTAAAAGAATGGACTTGACATAAAACTTGGCCTGTGCCTCAAATACTACAAAGGATATTTTTTTAAATCACAATAAAACAAACAATTAAGTAATTAATAAACAAACAAAAGGCAGAAATTCATCCAGTAATTCTGAGACATCCTGAGGCATTTATTTGCCTCCAACAGGGTTTCTTTTTCTGCTTTGTTTAGGTCTGGGACTGGCTTGGTAGTATAGGTGCATCTGAATTCCTAATCCTTGCCTACCTCCTCAGTGCTGGGATTGGGATTACAATTGTGTATCATGTCAACAAGGTATTTTGTTTTTTGACAGGGGGTTTCTCTCAAATTCATAGCAATTCTCCTACCTGAATCTCCTGGGGCTGGGATTACAAGCATTACCATGCTCAGCCACAAACAATCCTAACATTTTTCACTGGTTAATTTTTTCATGTCCAAATCTATGAGTGTATCTGTGTGTTTCCAATACAATGTTTTTTTAAGATACAGCTCTTCTTACATAGCCCAAGCTGTCCCTAATTCACACAATTCCCCTGCCTCAGCCTCTAGACTTGCACAAAGTTTCACATAAACCCAGAAAAGACATTTTTGATATGTGAAGGCATATTATTTGTAGCTCAGTCCCTAGAGAGAAGAATAAAATCTTACTTGGCTTTGCCCACTTGTTTCTAACTTGGGTTTTATCTAATGAACTCCCCGAAAAACAAAACACACACACACCTTTGCCTTTCATTTCAAAGTGGCTGATATTTTTATATGTACACTGCTCTTTTAAAAATTTAAAGAATTGGAGACTCAGCATGGTGATTCATTCCTGTAATCCCAGCACTTGAGAGTCTGAGGCAGGGACATTCTCAAGAGTTCAAGGACAGCCTGAGTTACAGTAGCAAAATCCTGTATATTAATAATTTGTATATTAGTTAACTTCTATTAATATACAAAACTATACCAATGTAATATAAATTATCCATAAATAACTCACAAGTATTCACTCTATTATCCACTATTATTATCCCTTTTTTTCCAAACATAGTTTTCACCCCAACCCTCTATCTAGTACAAGTGATAATCAACAACCCCTAAACAATGTTCCCAACCTTAAGGACAAACTTTTTTGGGATAGGGCACGTCATTCTCTTGAATTGCTTCCCACTGTCATGTCTCTTAATGGAATGATACTTATTTATTGTAGATTAGATCTATGTGTTCAACTATGTTCATAGCAGCTTTGTTTGTTATAGCCAGAACCTGGAAACAACCTAAATACCCCTCTATCGAAGAATGGATAAGGAAAATGTGGTATATTTACACAACCGACAGCTTGAATTTTGCAGGAAAATGGATGGAGCTTGAAAACATCATTCTGAGTGAGGTAACCCAGACAGAGAAAGACAATTATCACAGGTACTCACTCATAGGTGGTTTTTAAACATAAAGCAAAGAAAACCAGCCTACAAACCACAATCCCAGAGAACTTAGACAGCAATGAGAACACTAAGAGAGACTTACATAGATCTAATCTACATGGGAAGTAGAAAGTAGAAAAAGACAAGA
>NW_004949138.1:2811623-2825887 GCF_000317375.1 Microtus ochrogaster
CAGACTCCCTATATAAGCAGTTATAGTTCAGGGCTCTGGGCCCCTTGCTTTCTGCTCTCCCTACAACCAAGAGGCTCCAATAAAGCGTGATTTGAGAAGAATCCTCGTCTGGTGGCTGTTCCTTTCTGCTGGTCAGAAAGTTCACCGCAATACTTGTTTTGCTATATGTAATTTTACTATGTTAAAATTAAAACCTTCCTTTTTATTTAAACAGAAAAGGGATATGATGTGAGAATCCCCTCTGTGTGCTGTAATTACCACTAATGAATAAAGAAACTGCCTTGACCTATTGATAGGGCAGAACTTAGGTAGGCAAGGAAGACGGAACTGAATTCTGGGAGGAAGAAAGCAGAGTCAGGGAAGCATCATGGAGCCACCATAGACAGACACACTGAATCTTTCCCGGTAAGCCACTGCCACGGGGCGACGATATACAGATTAATAGAAATGGGTTAAATTAATGTAAGAGCTAGCCAATAAGAAGCTAGAGCTAATGGGCCAAGCAGTGATTTAATTAATACAGTTTCTGTGTGGTTATTTCAGGGCTACACTAGCCGGGAGACAAGAACAAACAAGTGGGCCCTCTCTAACAGTTCATCATTGAAGGAAGTCAGGACAGGAGCTAAAACATGGCGGGAACCAAGAATGGATACAGAAGCCATGGAGGAGTGCTGCTTGTTGGGAATCTCCAGCTTTGGGCTCCATTCCAAACCCCATCAAGATGTTCACCTGGACACCTGGCCCCACTCCTCCCATTCCAGGTCCCCACCCTCAGAAAGCCTACCAAAGGTGGAACCTTGCCCCCGCAGCCATCCAACAGACAGGCAGATCTCTATGAGTTTGCGCCCAGCCAGGTCTACAAGAGCTAGGACTGCAACAAAGAGAAACCCTGTCTTGAAAAGCAACCAACCCTTCCCCCGAAAATAGTAATACTCTGAACTGGCTAGTTTTATGTCGACTTGACAAAAACTAGAGTCTTCAAAGCAGAGGGAGCTTCAGTTGAGAAAATGCCTCCATAAAACCAGGCTGCCGGCAAGTCTGTAAGGCTTATTCAGTGATGTTTAGAGAGCTCAGCCCAGAGTGGGTGTGCCATCCCTGGGCTGGTCACCCTGGGTTCTCTATAAAAGAAGACTGAGCAATCCATGATGAGCAAGTCAGTAAGTAGAACCTCTCCATGGCCTATATCACCTCCTGCCTCCAGGTCCCTGCCCTGACTTCCTTTGCTGGTGAACTGTGATGTTAAAGTATAAGAAAAATAAACCCTGTCCTCCACAACTTGCATTTGGCCATGATGTTTCATCACAGCAATAGAAACCCTAATTAATCCCAGCGAAAACTTTGTTATTTGTCTCTCCAAACACAAACAGGCCTCACCACTGTATCATTTCAGTAAGACATGGCTACCACACATACAAGAGGAAATTCTAGGAAAAACAAAAAAAACAAACAAACAACAACATGAACTTACACTTGGCCAGGAAGGCATCCGGTCAAAGAATTTTCCAGAATATATGGGTCTGATGTGCGCTGGAGCCTCCACTCCAGGTTCCATGGCCGTGGGTTCCTTTTCCTCCTCAGGTTGTTGGGCAAATGGGCACTCAGAAGGTTCTGTTACTAAGCCTATTTGAGGCTCTTCATTCTTGGATTCACCTGGTTCCTGGGTTTGTGGCAACCCAATGTCTACCTCCTGGGAGGGCTTCTCTGCATAGGGATTCACCACAACACAGCTGGGCTCTTTTTCCAGTTCTTTTCTGAGTTCCAAACCCACAACAGGCTGCTTTTCTGCTATGGCCTCTGCCCTTGCAGGTCCACTGGTGACAGGCGTCCTTGTGCTCCCCGCCGCCTGTGGACTTGCACACTCTGTGCCCAAAAGAAAACGAGGCAGAAGAGCGTCGTTTTCTGACCCCACTCTTCCTGGTAACACACCCAGAGGTTTTGGTCTCTGGAAAGGGGAGCCCCTGTGGCATCCTAAAGTATCCAACTCCATAGGCGTCCTAGAAAGAGTACGTCTTTCTAATCCTACTCCAAGAGCATGGCAAGGCGGCGATTTTGTTTCTGGTGATGCCATCCTCTCCCTCCACCTTGGATTTTGTCCTAGTCTCATTTCAAGCCCCAGGTCCGTGGACGATGTTGAATCCCCAAGTGCCCTCTCTATTAAGTCGTCCTTTTTTTCCTGGGTGAGTCCAACCTTCATGATTTCTGGTGTCCTCATCCTTCCCAGAGAGCTCATCTTTAACGGGGAAGCTGTATTTGGCTCTAGGGAAGTTTGCAAAGCTTTAGGAGACCCCACTTTAGGAGTACACATTCTCCCTGTACTGCCTGCGGACCGTGTCTTGCTTGCTGCGTTACACCTCAGGGAAGGAGAGTAGAGTCTGTTTACCTCGTTACCTGGGAAACAAACGGGGCGGGGCTTGGCGAGCAATTCGAGGTAACCCAACCCGCCCAACTCTCATTCATAATGCCTCATTCCCTTTCCCCAAACCCCGGTTTCTTTTTCGTTTTTTTTTCTTTAAGAATATTATTTTAAATTATGTGTATACGTGTGTGTAAGTGTGTGTGTGTGTGTGTGTAGATGTCCTGAAAACAGATGCGTTGGGGACTCAGATACTAAAGTTACAAGGAAGTGCGAGAGCTAAGAGCCAACCAATCTCTCCGCAAAAGGAGAAAGGTTTTAACCGCTGAGCCATCTTCCCAATATCAGTCTGCGTCCACGTCGAATCCCCAACACCTCCCCCACACACCTCCGGGTTTCTTTTTACTATAGAAGGCCAAAAAAAAACTTGAGGTGATGTGGCTTTTGGATACTAAACCTAATGTTTGTGGAGTTCACTTCAGTTATACAGTCCTGTTATACAGTCCTGTTAGGATGGTTTTAATAGACTGAGCCAGGTATGGTGGTGTATAACTGCAATCGCAAAACTCAGGAGGCTGAAGCAGAGGGGTGGTTGTGAGTTCAAGACCAGCTTGGAGTAAAAGAAACAGGGAAAGAGGAGCGAGAAACAGACAGAGAAATAGATTCACTTCTGAAGGCTATTGGCCTCTTCACTGGTGATCTGGGATCAAATACTTTGTGGCAACAGCTTCTTTTAGGTGTTCCCTTGCCCACAATTATCTCCAGTGCTTAGAGTTATCTTAGTGTTAAAGAATCAGAAATGGGCACTGCCAATTATCACATGCCTTTAATCTCAACACTCAGAAGGAAGAGGCCAGAGGATCTCTGGATCGCCGTGAGTTAGTTCCAGGCCAACCTGGTCTACAAAAGAGGTCCAGGCCAGCAAGGCTACTTGTCTACTGAGTGAGACTCTGTCTCATAACCACGATGCCTACAAAATAAATTTTTTTAAATCCCACACACACTCATTCTCCCTACTGTTGACACTGTAGCCAGACAGCCTCTCCTCTACTTAGCTCTATGTGCAGCGCTAAAGAAGGGCTGCCAGGCCAGGGAGACAGCTCACCACATAAGAGCACCTTCTACCAAATCTGACACCCTGAGTTCTACTTGTAGGACCCACACACTGACTCCCTAGAGTTGCTCTCCACATGTGCCCCATGGCAACCTCTCTCACCCCAAAATAAAATGTAATAAAAAATTTTAGAAACTATTTTAAATTCTAGAAAGTTATATTTCACAGTAGGATTATACAATTATCTTCTTCTTATAGGAGCATTTCAAAGTCCTTAGACAACTAGGCTTCAAATTATATTAAGTGTCCCTGTTAAAATTTGAAGGCCAGGCATAGTGGCACAAGACTGTAACATCAGCACTCAGAAGAGAGTAGCTGCACATGCAAGGCCTGCTTAACCTGCATAGGAAGACCCTATCTCCACCAAAACAGTTGAGCTGTAACACAGTAACACATACTGTATTTTATAACATGACAGCTCAATTTTACTGCTTTTAAAGGTGGGATAGTCCATTAATTGGAATTGCATATTTTTTTTCCTTAGAGATGAGATATACTATAATCCAAGCAGGCCTCTACCTTAAAATTCTGTATCAGCTTCTGAGGACTAAGGTTATACTTACATGTTGTCAGAGCTTCTATCAGTTTCTTTTCTCCTGGAGAAGGGGTTAGAACCAGGGACTCACATGTGCAAGGAAAGTGCTCAATCACTAAGTTATACCCCAGCCTTTTTACATTTTGAGACACACTCTGTCTAAGTTGCTTAAGGTGGCTCTGAATTCTTTCTGTAGCCCATGTTGGCCTTGAATTTGTAATCCTGCTTCTTCAGCTTCTATAGTAACTAAGATTACATATAAGACTACAAGATTTTTGTTTACTTGTGAGTACATACATAGGTACCTGC
This sequence comes from Microtus ochrogaster, assembly GCF_000317375.1. Lineage (NCBI taxonomy): Eukaryota > Metazoa > Chordata > Mammalia > Rodentia > Cricetidae > Microtus > Microtus ochrogaster. The sequence goes on from NW_004949138.1 coordinate 2,815,935, forward strand.
AGAGTCCAGAAGAGAATGTTGGATCCCTCCAAAGCTGGAGTCACAGGGAGTTGTGAGCTGCTGACTTGGGAGCATGGATGTGCTGCAAGAGCTCTGTGAAGTTTAACCACTGAACCATCGCTCTATCTCCACACACACACACTGCCATTTTGTTTTGGGTTTTTTGTTTTTTTCAAGACAGGGTTTCTCTGTGTAACCCTGACAGTCCTGAAACTTGCTCTATAAACAGTTTGACATCAAACTCAGAGATCTGCCTGCCTCTGCCCCCCCCCAGTACTAGGATTAAAGGCGTACTCCACCATCTCCTAGCCAGGATAAAATTTACATGGAAGAAATTGTCAGGATGATACTTATTTCTCTGCATGTTAAACCCCACATGTCAAATGAATTAAATTTCAAAAGAAATTAAAAGACTGTTAACTCCGCACGCCTTTAATCCCAGCACTCGGGAGGCAGAGGCAGGCGGATCTCTGTGAGTTCAAGACCAGCCTGGTCTACAGAGCTAGATCCAGGACAGGCTCCAAAGCCACAGCAAAACCCTGTCTTGAAAAACCAAAAAAAAAAAAAAAAGACTGTTAACTGAATAAACAAAGAAGGAAGAAGACAGAATACCAAATGCAGCTTCCCTTCCCCTCTACCCACAGCTCCTGTGGATTCCACACACCTTCCCCTCCTAATCTCCCTCTTCCTTGCTGCTCTAACTCCAGCAGGCAGACCACTCCTGCCAGGAAAACAGGTAGGCTGTCTGTAGATCTTCCCCTCTCCTTCTGCTCCGTTAGAGTCAACCCCCAGACTCATCCCCATCTCTATAGCACACCCTACTCACTGTCTTCCCATTCCAAGCAGACACAATAAGCAGATCCTGACTGAACACTTTGCTCTCCTCCCCACTGCAATCCCCTTCAGACCCCTAGCCTAACCCCATTCCTAAGTGTCAACTATCAATACCCAGAAACACATTTTATCTGCAACCTCCAGTGGCCACAACTATCAGGTCCAAAGAATATTTCCTATCAAGCACACAGCCATCATACTCTCCAAAAATCCAGACAAGAAACAGAAACCAAGGAACAAAACCCCTAACCAACAGAGACAAATCTAGAAATCATCACCTAGACCTATAGTCATCCCTACCCCTGATGCCTAAAAATCAGTGTAAAAACCGTCATTAATGGCCAGGACACCATGTCTCCCCTAGAACCGAGCTATCCTACCACAGCAGGCCCTGAATGCTCCAACAAAGCACAAGAAAAAGACCTTAAAACTGCCTGTATGAAGATGGTAGAGGTCCTTAAAGAAGAAATTAATAAATCTCTTAAAGAAATCCAGGAAAACACAAACAGTGGAAGGAAATATATAAAACTGATTAAGACCTGACCTGAAAATGGAATAGAATCAGTTAAGAAAACCAAAACTGAAGGAATTCTGGAAATAAAAGGTTAGGAGTTTTTAAAGGAATTGCAGAGGCAAGCTTTACTAACAAAATACAAAAGATGGAAGAAAGAATCTCAAGCATTGACGATACAATAGAAGAAATGGTCAAATACATTGATCAGAGAAGATTTTAAATCTAAAAAAAGTCCTGACACAAAACATCCAGAAAATCTGGGATTCTAGGAAAATATAGGAATAGAAGAAGGATAAGAATTGCAGCTCAAAGTCAGAGAATTTTTTTCTTTGCAATGGCTAAAGAAGCTCCATTTTATGTTAGGCATCCATCTTGGTACCCACTGGCTGTTTGTCTCTGACTCCAGTCCCTGAAAGATGAGTTCCCAGTAACCGGAACTCAGTGACCTCCATCCAGAAATCTATCTTCTTGTTACAATATGACTAACTGCGTTTTTGGCTTCTGTAACTTGCTTACACAGATACCCAAAGATTGTTTTGAGTTGCCTTAATCACTTAACTTCGCTGAACACAGTCAGTTTTACTTACAAAGATAGTGAAGGTCTTTGTGTGTTTTTCCCTTTTAAAATACATACCCCTCCTATACAGCAATTTCAAATTTGACTCAAAGATTGTTCATCCTACTAGAAAAAAAATCTACAAATTTTTAATTACAATTGGATTGAGTCTACAGTATTTTCCCAGGGGTTATAAATTCCATTACATTTGGAGTCCCCAGTGAGATCCCTGGGAAATCCCAAACTCAGAACCAGAGGTCTGAGCTAGGCCCCAGAGGAAGCATGTCCAAGGTGGACTTGACATACCCTGGGGATCTCAGACTGCAACTGGCCCAAAGTTACAAATTGTAAAGAATTTCTGGCCAATGTACTACTGAAGTACTACTGAAGCTTGGGCAATTGGTGAGTTGTTCTATTCTGTTTGGAGTCTGACATTTGAAGAGACAGAAGGCAAGCTCCGACAACATTGTAGACCCAGTATCTGGGACAGACTGTCCTTCTTGTTTGGGTGTATGAGTGAAAGAGATCACCATGTCTGGGTTCATCTGTTTATTTGTTTGTTTCCAATTGTGTTGTTGTACTGTGTTTTTCTGTTGTTCTCTGTTGTCTGATATAGGACTCAACACAACCAAACTTTCTGTGAGCTCCATGAGACATTTTCAGGATTTCTGTAAGGTAGACTGTTCCTGGCACCTCTACACTAGCCCCACTGACGTTTACTCTGTCTTTTCCCTCTCATTGGCTCACAGAAAGCTGCTACTTAAGTTGCATGGCTACATCAGGAACTTCTCTATGCCCTCCTGTTTGAGACACTGTGCCTTCACTCTGTGTCTGAAGGATGTCTTTTTCCAGGTTGCCCTGTCTCCCATCTGGCTCCTATCTCTATCCATGGAAGAAGTCTGGCTGAGGCTACTCCCTAACTGCTGGGCTGGGGTGATATGGGTGTCTGGTGTGCAACTCTGGTGGGCATCATAAACCCCCTGTTCTGCTGTCTACAACTCTCTGTGCTGCTGCAGGTGGCCTGAAGCCAGAATTTCTTATCTCTAAGCCTTCTTTGTACTCTGCTTGCTCTGTCTCTCCCTCTGTAACTGGATTCAGTTTTGTAGGGTATGTTTAATATTATAATATTGTTTTATGGTGCTCTACATTTTTTAAAAACTGACTCGGAAGTTGGAATGCGGCTTCCCTCTTCCAACCAACCTAAGAATAATAAGAATAGAGGAAGGAGAAGGATCAGCTCAAAGACCCAGAAAATATTTTCAATAAAATCATAGAAGAAAAATTTACCTAATGTAAAGAAGGAGATGCCTATCAAGGTACAAAAAGCATACAGAACACCAAGTAGATTGGATGAAAAGAAAATCCACTTGGCACATAATAATCAAGACACTAAGCATACAGAACAGAGAAAGAATATCGAAAGCTGCTAGGGAAAGAGAGCAAGTAACATATGAAGGCAGACCTATCAGAATTACACCCAACTTCTCAATGCAGACTCTGAAAACCAGAAGGGCCTGGATAGATGTGTTGTAGACTCTAAGAGACCACAGATGCCTGCCCAGACTACCATACCCAGAAAAACTCTCAGTCACCATAAATGGATAAAATAGGATATTCCATGATATCTGGGCAGGGGTGGCAAATTCCTTCAATCCCAGCACTCAGGAGGCAGAAGCAGGCAGATTTCTGTTAATTCAAAGTCAGCCTGGTCTACAGAATGAGTTCCATGACAACCAAAGATATACAGGGAAAGTCTGACTTGAAAATAAACAAAAAAAATAATAATTCCATGATAAAGTCAGATTTAAACAATATCTATATACAAATCCAACCCTACAGAATGTCTAGAAGGAAAACTCCAAATTAAAAAGGTTAATTATACCCATTAAAACATAGGAAATACATAATCTCAGACCAGCAAAATCAAAAGAATGGAAACACACACATAAACCACCACCACCAACAACAACAACAGAGACAAAATAACAGAAATTAATAATCATTGGTCATTGATATCTCTCAATGCCAAGAGTCTCAATACCTTAATAAAAAGAGATAGACAAACAGAAAGGATTGCAAAAACAGGCTCCTCCATTCTGCTACATCTAAGAAATACACCTCAATATTAAGGATAAAATTACCAGAGGCAGGCGGATCTCTGTGAGTTCAAGACCAGCCTGGTCTACAGAGCTAGTTCCAGGACAGGCTCCAAAGCCACAGAGAAACCTGTCTCGAAAAACAAAAACAAAAAAAAAAATTACCTCAGAGTAAAGAGTTGCAAAAACCCATTCCAAATAAATGTACCTAAGAAACAAGATGATGTAGCCATTTTAATATTTAATGAAATGGACTAATGGACTTCAAACCAAAACTAATAGAAAGAGAAGAGGACCCTGCATACTCATCAAAGGAAAAATCCAAGAAGATGACATTTCAGTTCTTAACATTTATGCCCCAACACAAGGCCATCAATATCTGTAAAAGAAGCACTACTGCTGGGTACAGTGGTGCACACCTTTAGTCTCAGCCCTTGGGAGGAAGAGGAAGAAGAGGTTCTCTGTAAATTTGAAGCCAGCTTGTTCTATATAGTGAATTCCAGGATAGCCAGAGCTATGTAGAGAGACCCGGTCAAAACAAACAGAGAGAGAGAGAACTACTACAGCTTAAACCACATATTGACATACGGAAAGTGGTAGACTTTAACTCCCCACCTCTCACCAATGGACAGGTCACCTAGACAGAAACTAAACAGAGAAATACTGGTGCTAACAGATGCTAAAAACCAAATGGACCTAATAGATACTTATAGAACATTTCACCCAAACACAAAATAATATACCTTCTTCTCTGCACCTCATGTAACTTTTTTTTTTTTTTTTTTTTTTTTTTTTGGTTTTTCGAGACAGGGTTTCTCTGCGGCTTTGGAGCCTGTCCTGGCACTAGCTCTGTAGACCAGGCTGGTCTCGAACTCACAGAGATCCGCGTGCCTCTGCCTCCCGAGTGCTGGGGATTAAAGGCGTGCGCCACCATTGCCCGGCCACGTAACTTTTTTCAAAATTGACCACATATTTAGATAAAGTAAATCTCAACAGACACAAGAAAATTAAAATAACTCCATTATCCTATCACTCCATCACAGATTAAAGCTGGGTATCAACAACAGAAAGCTTACAAATTCATGGAAACTGAACAGCTTTCTACTGAATAAAAAATGAGTCAAGATGGAAACAAAGAAAGAAATTAAAGACTTTCTAGAATTCGATAAAAATTAATACACAATATATCCAAACTTATGGTGCTAAGAGGACACTAAGTTCCTCCATTTAAAGAAAAAAAAAAACCCTGAAGAAAAATCTCACACTAGTGACTTAACAGTGCACCTGAAAGCTCTAGAACAAAAAGAAATAATCACACCCAAGAGGAGCAGACCACAGAAAATGATCAAACTCAGGACGGAAATCAATAAAATAGAAACAAACAGAAGAATACAAAGAGTCAATGAAACAAAGAGTTGGTCCTTTGAGAAAAATCAACAAGATAGACAAATTTTTATCCAAACTAACTAAAAGATGGAGAGAGAATACCCAAATTAACAAAATCAGAAATGAAAAGGTGAACATAACAACAGACACTGAAGAAATCCAGAGAATCATAAGGACATATTTTAAAAACATGTACCAAATTGGAAAAATCTAAAAGAAATAATTAATTTTCTTGATAGGTCTCACTTACCAAATATAATTCAAGATCAGATATGCAATTTAAACACCAATCTATATGCAATCTATAACACCCAGTAAAACAGAAGTAGAAATTAAGATATTAAAAGTCTCCCCCCACAAAAAAAAAAAAAAACCCTGGGCACCTTAGTTTTAGAAGAGAATTTTACCAGCTTGTTAAAAATAAAAGTTAACACCAATACTCTTCAGATTATTCCACAGAACAGAAACCAAAGGAATATTGCCCAATCCATTTTATAAGGTTATGGTTACCCTGATACCCAAACCACATAAAAACCCAAAGAAAGAGAATTGGAAATCAACTTCCCTTATGAATATAAGTGCAAAACTTCCCAATAAAATACTTACAACCAAACCCACAAACACATCAAAAAGTGCATCCATTATGATCAAATAGGTCTCATCCTAGAGATGCAGGGAAAGTTCAATATATGAAAATCAGTAAATATAATCCGCTGTATAAACAAACTAAAAGAAGAAATCACATGATCATCTCATTAGATGCAGAAGAGGTCTTTGGCAAAATCCAGCACCCCTCATGATAAAAGTCCTAGAAAGATTAGGGATACAAGGGATATACCTCAACATAATAAAGGCAATTTACAAGCCGGGCGATGGTGGCGCACGCCTTTAATCCCAGCACTCGGGAGGCAGAGGCAGGTGGATCTCTGTGAGTTCGAGACCAGCCTGGTCTACAGAGCTAGTTCCAGGGCAGGCTCCAAAGCCACAGAGAAACCCTGTCTCAAAAAACCAAAAAAATAAATAAATAAATAAAAATAAAGGCAATTTACAGCAAGCCTCCAGCCAACATCAAATTAAATGGAGAAAACCTCAAAGTGATTTCTAAAATCATAAATAAGACATGGGCTAGGTGGTGGCAGTGTACACCTTTAATCTAAGCACTTGGGAGGCAGAGACAGGTGGATCTCTGTGAGTTTGTGGCCAGCCAGATCTACAAAGCAAGTTCCAGGACAGACACCTGAGCTACACAGAGAAACCCTGTCTCAAATAACCAAAAATAAATAAATAAATAAAATAAGAAAGACATGGTTATCCACTATCTCCATATCTGTTTAATATAGTACATGAAGTTTTAACTAGAGCAATAAGACAACTGAAGGAGATCAAAGAGATACAACTTGAAAGGAAGAAGTCAAAGTATCTTTATTTGCAAATGATATGACAGTATACTTAAGTGACCCAAGGAACAGCTGATAAGCACTTTCAGAATAATAGTTGGACACAAAAATCAGTAAATCTAAATCAAATTCAGTAGCTATTCATATACAAATGAAATGAGAAAGAAATCAGAGACACACCTTTCCCACTAGACTCAAATAATAGTTTAAGAGGTCCTTCTGTTTATGTGTTGCTTTCACTGGTTAATAAAGGAACTACTTTGGGCCTATAGCAGAGCTGTAGGGGAAGAGAGCTAGGTGGGGAAAACTAAACAGAATGCTGGGAGAGGGAAGGCAAATGGGTGGATCTAGAAAAAAAAATCCTGAGTGAATTAACTGAGACCCAGAACGATAAATATGGCATGTAATTGCTTGTATGTGGATATTAGCCATTAAATAATAATAATCAACCTACAATCCATAGACCCAGAGAGGTCAGCTATAGTGGAAGGGACTAAGGGGTCACATGGATCTCCATGGGAGAGGGGACAAATAGATTAATGTTAGATTGGTGTGATGGGCAGGGGTAGATAGGAACGGGAGCATCAACTAGAGAGCACAAGGGGAGACAGGGTTGAGGAAGAGACTACAAAGACCAACAGCTGGAAGGGAGGGGAATTTGAGGGATGGTACGGAAACCTAGTACAGTGAAAACTTCCTCCAAATACATGAAGGCAATCCTAATGAGGTCTCCTGTAATGGGGATATGGAGTCTCAACTGGCCCTCTCTTGTCACAAAATTCAGCTTCTAGTACCAGAACTGAGCTTCAGTCAATTGAGTTGGCCAACCAAGTAAGTCCCATGGAAATCCCCAAACAACCAGGCTGTTGCCAAATCAATGGGTTGCTTTCTGCAAACTGACAGTGGAGCAACCTTGGTGAGGATAATTATACCCACACTACCCACTGAACATGGAGAAGTTGAGCTAGTGCCTACAAGGACTCTTCACCCCCATATTCTAGTGTCTTTAGCATAGGCGTGTATTCTGAAGGCTACCAAAAGAGAAATGTGGACACCAACCCTGCCACAAAACCTTTGACCTACAATCTGTCCTACCTGCAACACATGGAAAGACAATGGTGGCCAGCGGTTACCGACTTGCTTTTCTAGCTCCGGCCTGACCGCCATTCTGTGTCCGCAGACAACAGCTCCGGTGCTGCCGCTAAATCTCTATTCTTCTATTTATAAATAACATCCAAGATTCGAAGGCTGTGGTGAAATCCTGCTGCCTCAGAGGATTTCACCACACTGATTTGCAACTAGCTAACCTTCTCTCCTTGCAAGCATCTCTGAAAGACTCATGTTTCCATTCCGCCAAACTAGAAAAGTCTCACCACTCCAAATCCCTCCCTACTACTTCCTGTCTGTCGTTTCTGTTGCCTGCCTCCCTCACTCCCTTCTTCCCTCCTTCCTCCCCTCTGCTCCCTCTCCTCCCTCCCCCCCCCTTTCTCACTTGCTCACTCCAGAATGCTTTTAGATGCTCAATGATTACTATCTGTCAACTGCTAATTCAGTCTCCCGACCCTAGGTTAATTTTATTTAATTAATGAAAATGCAAACTCGGGGTTCACAGTGTGATCAAATATCCTCCAACACCCAGCTCATGTGCTTCTTCTGTCATTGCTTTGTTTTCTGGCTTAAAGTTAAATGTCTTAGTTACTTTTCTTATGTCTGTGACAAACTCCCTACCACAGCAACTTTGAGAGGAAAGGATTGATTTTGACTCAGAAGTCTGGCTTACAATCATTGCAGGAAAAGCAAAGCACAGGGGCTTAAAAACAACTGCTTGTGGGCTAGAGAAATGGCTCAGAGGTTAAGAGCACTGGCTTAAGAAATAACTCTTCCAGAGGTCCTGAGTTCAATTCCCAGCAACCACATGGTGGCTCACAACATCTGTAATGAGATCTGGTGCCCTCTTCTGGCCTGCAAGTATACATGCAAGCAGAACACATATGAAATAAATAAATAAATAAATAAATAAATAAATAAATAAATAAATAAATAAATAAATAAATCTGCTTGTATTACATTTATAATCAGGAAGAAGAAGGAACCTATTTGGAAAGTTGGGAGACATGGCAAGGAGGTATAACATTCTCAGTTCTCTTTACCTCTTCCTTATGGATCAGACATAAGCTCTTAGCCACTGCTCCAGCATGTCTGCCTGCCTGCTACCATGCTCCTCATCATAATAGTTTCAATGATCATAGACTCCAACCATCTGGAACCATGATCCCCAAACTGCATGCTTTCTTTTGTAAGTTGCCTTAGTCATGGTGATTGTCATAGCAATAGAAAAGCAGCTAAGACAGAAACTGTTGAATGCTAGTGTTCAACAAGCTTTCTTCTTTATATAGCCCAGGACACGAGGCCAGACAATGGTGCTAAAACATATAGGATGGTTCTTCAAACTTCAATTAACCCTATCAAGATAATCCTTTACAAGTGTACCCTAGAAGATTCTAGATCGTGTCAACTTGGTAATCTTTGTAACTACCACACTATTTGTTTTCAGTGAAAAAAATGCATTGCCTCAAAAAAAATTACAAAAAGGTTTAGCTCAGTAGTAGAATGCCTAATATGTGAAGGATCTGGGCTCCATTACTTCTGTCACAAAAAATAAAAGATGAAAATAAGTCAACTGGGCATGGTGGCTCATACCTTCAATCTCAGCTCTATGAAAGTTAAAAACAGGGTTTGGGAGAGACAGAGAGAGAGAAAGTAAATGATACGGAAGCTCTGAGTAGTTGATAGAAGCTCTGGAGAGTTGAAGTCAATATGCACACTAAACCCGGTGTTTTAAGTCATTATAACTGCAGTGAGGTCCATCCGTTTATAGCTTGCTATAACAAATTCTATTAATTAGTAGAATTCCATATTAGATACTAAAATATGAGCAATTGTTAATTCTCTCTAGTCATCTGTGGTCCAAAAAAAGGAAAGATGGATATGACATGAGTGGCAATTCAACAGCAAAACCTTATCTTGGCATTTCATTTTCTTTAAAATGACTATTAGATAGAACCCATTAGAAACATGTGGAAGGGGGGCTGGAGAGATGGCACAGAGGTTAAGAGCATTGCCTGCTCTTCCAAAGGTCCTGAGTTCAATTCCCAGCAACCACATGATGG
>NW_004949138.1:2825987-2831961 GCF_000317375.1 Microtus ochrogaster
TAAATAAATAAATAAATAGATTTTAAAAAAAGAAACATGTGGAAGTCTCTGCTCTAATTCAATCAACTCTGTAGTAATAGGAGCGGCGAGGCTGCGTCCCCAGCACCCCAGCCGCTTGGCTAGCTTATGCCTCGAAATAATTACACGGACACTGTATTCTTTTAAATACTGCTTGGCCCATTTCTATCTAGTCTCTTCTAGGCTAATTCTCACATATTAATTTATCCCATTTCTAATCATCTGTGTAGCACCCCTAGGTGCGCTTACTGGGAAGATTCTAGCCTACGTCCATCCTGGGTCGGAGCTTCATTGAGTGCGCCAGAGAGCAGAGCTCTCCCATCTGCCCTGGAGAGGGGAGCATGGTGTCTCTGTCTGAGGCATCTTACCTCACTTCCTCTTCCTCCCAGCATTCTGCTCTGTTTACTCCTCCCACCTTATGTTTTAATCTATCAGGGAAAGCAGCTTCTTTATTTAATTAACCAATGACCTTCCTCCATCACAACTCAATAAATATTAGACAAACTAAATAAAGACAAAATCAGCAGACAGAAATGAATGAGCATGCAATACTTTAGAACAGTGGTTCTCACCTGTGGGTTGCAACCCTTTGTGGGTCAAACAACCTATTCACAGGAGTCACCTAAAACCACCAGAAGACACAAATATCTACATTATTATTCACGACAGTAGCAAAATAACAGGAAGTAGCAACAAAAATAGTTTTATGATTGGGGTAACTACTACATGAGGAACTGCCTTAAAGGGTCACAGCATTAGAAGTGTTGGCAGAGTTTTTCTGTCCTGCCAGCAGCTCCCAAATAAACACAGGAGGCTTAATTTTAATTATAAATGATCGGCCAATAGCTCAGGCTTGTTACTAGCTTACTCTTACATTTTCAATTATCCCATATTTCTTACCTATGTTTTGCAACATGACTTGGTACCTTTTCTGAGTATGGCATTCACATCTTGTTTCTCTCCGTGTCTGCCCATGACTCCCCAGCTCTACCCTTCTTTCTTCCAACATTCTCAGTTTAGTTCTTCCACCTAACCTTATCCTGTTCAGCTGTTGGCCAGTCAGCTTCTTTATTAAAAAAATCTGAGTGACAAATCTTCACAGTGTACAAAAGGATTATTCTACAGCAAGGAAGTTTGAGAACTACTGAATAACAAAAATATCATAGTAATTCATGAACTGCAGTCTAACATGTTATTTGTGGGGTTTTATAAAATTTTAATTCAGTTTTTAAACATGTCTTTGTTTTTGGGGTAGAAGGCATAGAAATGTCAAGGTGAGTATATGATAGTCAGAAGACAACTTGAGAAAGAATCAAACTCAGGTGATTAAGCTTAGCAGCAAATACCCTTATCTTCTGAGACATGTCTTTGGCTCTGTGAGGTTATCTAAGTAAAACATTTATCATGCTTTTTATCTTATGGGTTGAGTAGGGTTTAATAAGCCTATTTTAATATAGGGTCAAGCCAATGGTTAAGGAAAAGAGAAGTATTGAGAAGGTAGATTGTTTGGGACTACAGACCGTTAGACCCTGAATTTTCTATTACCCCTTGCCTGCCAGAATAAACAGCTTGTTTTCCTGTGCTTGCAACTGCTCTGAGCATGAGACCCTCATGGGTTACAGATGGCAGGGGAGTAGTTTCTGGTGGGCTTGCAGCTGAAAAATTCCGAGGGCTGGGGCATGGCCATTGGTCCAGGAGAACACGATATAAGCTGCCCTGGAACACAATAAAATGGGCCTTCTTGTTTCAAGAGTGATCTGTCTATGTGTGTTTTAATCTCTAGTCCCTTGCCTGACTCATGAACCATCCTGTAGTGCAGGTGATACAGTAGATGAGCTTATTGAAGAAGGGCTATGGAAAGTAAGGAAAACCCAAAAGTATGGGCTCCTCAAAGAATTTCCCACTCAACATTCTTTTATTGTTTTTAAAACAAGTTCTTATTATGTAGCCCTAGCTGATCTGGAGTGCTAGTATTAAAGGTGTATGCCAACATAACCAGTCAATAATCATCATTCTAAATGTAATTAAGTTCTCAAATATTCCTGGAGCGTGTATGTGTGTGTGTGTGTGTGTGTGTGTGTGTGTGTGTGTGTGTGTGTGTGTGTGTGTGTGTGTTACATATATAAAAGATTTTTGAGAGGACCTAAAATAAATACAAAATAATATACAACAAAAATAACTGAAGGGTTTGGTCCTTTAAAACTTTAAAGGAAATGAATGGCTAAGGAAAAGCTAACTATAAAATGTAGCAGTCTTTAGACTCACTATAGAGATTAAGCATCTATAGTGAGTTTCACTTGATATAGATTAAGATAATTAAGTCTGATAGAAGTTTCCTTGGATCCTATCTAAAGGAAAAGGTATCCTGAATTACTTAGACCAATAATTATGAACAGCAATAGTGTTCCAGATAGAAAGCCTAGTGAGCAAAGGTGCTGAGATGGGTGGTGTAGGAGGTTCTTCTCTATTTGTGTTGCTTTCATTGGTTGAATAAAGAAGCTGCCTTGAGGGGGCTAGAGATATGGCTCAGCGGTTAAGAGCACTGATTGTTCTTCCTAGAGGACCCGGATTCAATTCCCAGCACCCACATGGCAGCTCACAACTGTCTGAAAATGCAGTTCCACAAGATCTGACACCTTCACACCAATGCACATAAAATGAAGTTAAATAAATTATTTAAAAAAACTAGTTTACTTTATAAAAAAAAAAAGAAGCTGCCTTGGCCTTTTGATAGGGCAGCCCTGAGGTGGGTGGAGTAGACAGAACAGAATTCTGGGAGGAAGAAGGAGAGTCAGAGAGAGCTGCCCATCATGAAGCTGCCAGGTCAGACATGCTGAATCTTTCTTGGTAAGCCACAGCCTCATGGTGACATATAGATTATTAGAAATGGGTTGAATCAAGATGTGAGAGTTAGCCAATAAGAGGCTAGAGCTAATGGGCCAGGCAATAATTTAATTGATACAATTTCTGTGTGGTTATTTTGGGTGTATGCTAGCCGGGTGGGACAGAACAAGGGTAGCAAGATGGTTCAAGGGGCACTGCCACTTGCCACGAAGCCTGATGGCCTAAGTTCAATGTCCAGGACCCACATGGAAGGAGAGAACCAACCCCTGTAGGTTGTTCTCTGATCTCCACACATGCACCCATGGCATGCATGTTCTACCACAAATCTGGAGCAGTCTGGAAGTACTGGTTCAAGCCAGGAGTTGCAGATCATTGGAAATTTGTCAGAAGCATCTAGTTTACATCAGTTTCCAGAAGTTCAGGGCCTTCTGATTCTGATTTGAAGCAATTCCTGTCTTCAGATGACTGGAAATCTGCTGGGACAGATATAGAATAGGGATGGAAGGCAAAGTTAAGGATCTTAGGGGAAACTCTATATCGGGGTTACACTTGAAATTTCTAGATCTGTGGTCCTGGTAGTTGGGTTGTGGAAGTAATCCCAAGGCTAGGAGCAGAGAGAGAGAAAAAAGACCCACCGTCAGAAATAGACAGTAGGTGGGGAAGCTTAAGCTGTTGATTGACAGGACTACCAATCTGGAGTCCATTTGACCTGTGACACATGGATCCAAGTCGTGACTCCCTGAGGCTTACAATTTTTTTTAAGTCTACAAGAATAGATAAATTTTAGATATACTGACATTACCACTGTTTATAATCTGTAGTGACATCCATATTGTAGTAAAAGCAATAAATTCACACCTTTCAGTCATAACAAAAGCTAATGATTTTGAGTTAAAGGCATGCACATTATTTCTTCTTTTCAGAAGATTGGACGTATAGATTGGACAAAGATGTTTTCAGTACAATGAGAAATACTTTGAAGTGTATTTTAGACAACAAGCTAAAGAAATTTTTAAAATTTGTGCTTGGACCTCTGATAATAGTAGTCAGAGCTTTATAAGTGCTAAACAAATAACCTATCAGAACTCCACTGGTTAATGCTAAAACTCTGAAACTTTTGAAATCTTAGTATAGCCATAGCAGAGAGGGAAAGAAATCCAAAATATTTAAAAGAGTTTACATACTTTAAATCACTTTCTTAGACCCTCACAACTTATTTAAGTTTTAAGTTTTCACATTCACAGACCTTAGCAGCTTATATTTACATACCTTAAATTATCTTTTTTTTCTCTTTCTTTCTTTCTTTCTTTCTTTTTTTCTTTCTTCCTCTCTTTCTCTCTTTCTTTCTTTCTTTCCTTCTTTCTTTCCTTATTTGAGATAAGGTTTCTCTGTGTAGCCCTGCGTGTCCTGGAACTTACTTGGTAGAGCAGGCAGTCCTGGAACTCAGAGATCAGTCTGCCTCTACCTCCTGAGTGTTGGAACTAAAGGTGTGTATCACTACCACCGGGCTATTCAACTAACTTTCTTAGACAGTCACAATTTACATCAACTTCAGACCTTTTCTTTCCATCCAATCATTTATTATGAATCACAAGTGGATGATTATTGAGAGTACTCATTACAAACGAAGTTCATTTAAACAAAGGAACAGTAAAAAATTACATTGAAACCTTTTTGAGTTTATCTTTCAATGTCAGCAAGGTCAGAGGAAGATAGATTAGAGCAGGATGTATAATCCAAATGGCCTCTGTATCAGTTAAAATGACAGAGACTTACCCAATACCTACTTGGTTACCCTAGGTTTCCAGATGGTTTTGGGGGGGCAGAGTTTGGCTGTGTTTGGCTGTCACACACAGTAGCATTGCATCTTCAGCTACCATGCAGGACAGCATTGACCTTCAGCTGCCAGACACAGAAGCTCAGAGAGATTTTTCTGCAGAGGAGGAACTTGGGAAAACTGACCTACTTTGCAATACAAAAGCATCCACAGCCTGGGCAGGGCCCTGATGGTAGGTGAGACGTGGGCCAGTTCTTTGCCCAGTGATTAGCATCATCAGAATACCCAGCTGGAGTCTGTCAGATCCAAAATAAACCCAGGACAAATAGTTAACTGAGGTGCCTATTCGCGTGGTTCACTTAGTATCAGTGGCTCCTCTCAGCTCCTCACCCACCCCTAACTAAACTTCTCCAGCCCATTGTCTTCTCTTCCCTTTTCTTAGCTTCTGATTCCTGTATAACCCTGCTATTCCTACCATGCGTTCTTCTGGTTCTCTTTGCCCTTTCTCCTCTCTCCCATTCCCCAACCCACCATGGCCCAGTTCAGTCTGTTGGGCATTTTCAGTCTACCACTTTCTCTCCTTGCTCTAGACTCTTGCAGATCCTTAATTAAGTTAACAAAGACAAAGAGGCTAGACATATATCTTTAAGTCAGTTACGGTTTAAACTGAATAAAACTTAGGAATTTAAAAACCTTATTTATTGAACAGTCTTTATTCATCAAACATACCTTGTTTCTTATTTAACATTTTCTAGAAGCCTGCTTTTGAACAGTTAGCAAAAACATAAGTAGCTAAACATACATCTCTAAATCAGTTTCTGTTAACCCAAGTACACCTATATAACCTTAGGAATTTAGAGTCACACTAAAATGCATCCTAGTCCAAAATATTTTGGTGACACACTGTTGCCTCATTACTGTAAAAATGGACATACATTGATAAGAGGGCTCAGAAGATTTATAATTGTTGCTTTAATTGGTTTATACCGTGTGGTCTTCTTAATCAAGATGGTGGTGAAGTTTCATGAAATGGACTCTTTTAACCTCAGTAAAGTTGGCTCCCAGCCACAAGATTCCTCCTATCCTGATGAGGGCATCAGCCAAGATGGAGGCAAGTCACACAGTTGTTAAATAATATAGTTGTTATTTTAAAACATTTCCCTAAACAAGAGTTGAATCCAAGTTTCAATTACAATAAGTAGGTCTATTTTTCTAAACAAGAATTGAATCACATACATAGTACACTGTAGTAATAAGTTACCTGTGCATAGATTTTTAAAATATCAACCTTCTGTTACAGGTTTCAAACTAACTTTTTGTTACAGATTTTTTTTT
>NW_004949138.1:2834970-2837248 GCF_000317375.1 Microtus ochrogaster
CATACTCAATGAACTTACAAATTCTGAAATAAAGAGATTTCTTGAGAGCAGAGAGCAAAGAAACCACAGAGATAAAAGATTTTAAAAAGTGGAAAGTAGAAAAAAACTAGAGAAAAGAGACTTTTGGAAGTGTAAAGCAAGAAACTTTAGATATGAGAGATTTGGGAGTCATTTGTACAATACCAGAAGTTATTACCAAATGCAAGAATCTGGGAATCAAGGGTGCCATTTTGGCCATTAAGCAAGCAGTACTCAGGCCAAACTGTTTGCAGTAACACAGTACGGGTTTAACGAAATTCCTCAGTCTGAGGGGGAAACTGAGTCTGAAAAGGAAAGGAGGAAGGGTTGAAAACTAAACTCCATCCAAGGGAAGGTTCCAGTAAGCTCCAAGAGGGGGTTGAGAGACAGGATTGCCATGGTGACAAGGATCCCCAACAGAATGAGGATTTCACCATCATATAGGCCCAGGAAAGGTATAGAGAAGCTGCAGAGCTTCTAGGAGGGACAGGGTCTCAAATAGAAATTCCACCAGAAGGAGGATACCAGTATTGTAGAGGACCAGAAGGGTGTAAGGAAGCTGTTGGAATTAGCTGGTAGCTCCTAGGCGGAGATGAGAACAGGGTGACATTTATATAGGCTCAGAAGGGTGTAAGAAGAGACATGAGATACGGAGGGTAACTGACGGGGAGGAAGTAAGGAAGGGGTCACAGGCAGGAACTTCACTCGAGAAAATATAGTAGAAAGAAGAGAAGCTGCTACGTTGCATCTCCTAGGAGGAGGCAAGGAAGCTCCAGGAAGGAGCTGAGAACAAAGGGAGCAGCAGAGCAGGGTAAATGTGACAAGAAGCCTCAACTGGATTTGTTGACTCCTTACCCATCGGTGTTATTGTTTATAAACATATGGTGGGAGGGAAGGCCGGTTCCACGAGGGGCAGTGGTCTCGCTGAGGGTCCCCAGAGGCCTCAGTGGGTCCCTTTGGCAGGTGGGAGATCACATGGGTGAGAGACAGTCAGATACATCATGCAAAGAGAGTTTGAGTATAGAGTTTATTTAGTGGGTTATGGTGGGGAAAGGGAAGGGGGAAGGGAGAAAGGGTAAAGGGGGAAAGGGGAGAAGGAGAGCTACAGTAGTTACCTCTTTAGAAGAGGGATGGGAAGAGAAAGAGCAGGCTAAAAAGGAGGCAAGGGAACCAGCTTCCCTCAGCAGAAGGGGGGGAGGGAGGTTGGAAGTGGGCAGAGCTTGTCTCTTAAAGGGACGTGGTACCCAGGTGACAAGAAAGGCTAGTAAAATAATAACTGGGAAGAGTTGATGGAGGGTGGGTTTGTGGCGGAGGCAAAGAGGGTGGGACAAGTGGTGAGAGGGAGAAATGGGGTTGAAATGTAAATTGAAAATTTAAAAATACATATATATGAGTATATATATATTTTATATATGTATATGTGTGTGTGTGTGTGTGTGTGTGTGTGTGTGTGTGAATTTTAAACCAGTGCATTCCCAAGTGGACTGAGAGATATTATCAGATAAAAATGTCATAGAGCAAAGCCATCATTTTACATAAGATAGAGGCCCAGTAGGGTGAGAGGAGCTTTCTGGCACACCACTGTGTCTTTGGTAGTAGTTTAACAGAGATAAAGCGGGAAGCTCCAGGGTGGTGTTTAGAAAGTAGAGGAGAGAGAAATAGAGCAGTTAGGAGAAACATCTAAAGAGTTGGACTGGGAGAGGTTTTTGGGATAAGAGAGGGCTCCAATAGAGGCAGAGGGGTGTTTGGGTGGAGTCCCTGGCATGTTTGGGTGTAAGTTCCATCTCAAGCCCCCTCCCCTGGAGTTGCCTCAGTTCAGAATCCACCTCCAAGAAAGCCTGCCAAAGGATGACCCTACTGCAGAGTTGCTTAAGACCACTCCCAGTATTTAAACTGCCCCCCAGAGAACAAAACAGGTGGTTTTCCGGTCTTCCTTCCCTGGCTCCTCTGGGGGGGGGGGGGGCTGGAAGGCCAGCTGGGAGCCTTGGTATCCATTAAACCTGGGCTTTTTCTAATTCTGTTTGATTTGGTCTGATTTGAATTATTATATCAGTGGAGTTTTATCAGGGTGCAGAAACTTTGCAAGGGATAAGTGTTGTTCTTAAAAAATAATAAAAGGGGGGTGTTGGGGGGTGGGTGTGTTCTTCTTGAACACGGGGCACGGGACAGACACGCACGGCGGAACAAACACAGACACGACACGGCGGCTCCCACGTGGGTTCGCTTTAATGGGGGAGGGAAACACAAAAGGGCGAAGGGT
>NW_004949138.1:2837348-2856693 GCF_000317375.1 Microtus ochrogaster
CTGGGAAGAATATCTCACACCTGCGCGCAGGTGTGCGCACAGGCAACCATAGTCCAGGGGGATTCTGGGAGTTGTAGTTTTCCAAAAGAACAACAATAAGTGTCTTAGTGGAGAGATGTCCAGGTGACTGGCACCCAGGAAAGTGTAGTAGGCTCCAGGAGTCAGAGAGGCTGAGAAGACACCAAGTTGTAGAGAAAAGACAAAATGGCTAGAGCAAGTGGAGGGGGAAAGTAGCTGAGGAGATGGACTCTAAAATTTGGAGTCAAATATTGTGGATGACAGAAGCCAGCAGAAACAAATGACCTTAGGAGAGCCAAATCAGAAACTTGGTTCAGTTAGGAGAGGCTGAGCCGCTTGGGAGGGGGCACATATATGCCCCTCCTGGGTTTAGTCACCAGATGAATTAAATGAGGACATAAACACTACAAGGTATGGTTGAAAACTTTTTTATTGTGGATATAAGGGAAAGCACAGTCAGAGTCAGAAGCATCTGGAAAAGTCCAGAGCAGGGAAAGTGATAGACAGAACAAGGCCAGCAAATTGAAGCAGGCCATGGAGTGAGGGTGTGGGCAAAGGAAACCAAAAGAGGAGACAACAGGAAGGGGCCATGGGAGGAAGGAGAGAGGGAGAGGGAAGAGAGGGAGGAAAGAGAGGGAGAGGGAGGAAGGAGAGGGAGGAAGGAGAGAGGGGGAAAGGGAGAGAGGAAACGAGAGGGAGGGAGGGAGGGAGGGTGTAAAACAGTGTTAGAGAGGGAAGCACGTGAGCAGAATTTAGGAAAGGAGGCGGGTAAGAAGAGCTGAGAACCACCCGGACGGAGAGTCTGGAGGCCAGTGTGCGCTTTGGTATGCTAATTGGCACCACACAAAGCCTTTTGTCCCTTGTAGTGGTGAGGCAATGGCTCCTTTGGTAAACAGGTGCCAAAATATGGGGGGTGGAGTTTCTTTTGGCCCTGACAGTGTGACGATTAAGAATGTCTTAAAGAAGTGTGCTGTGGACTGCCATGACCATCTTTGGCTGCTGTTTCCTAGACTTAAGAACTATTTTCCTGGAGCCCGCTGCAGGATAAACTGCATCTTCATCACCAAACAGGGATCACCAAACTTGATCTTGGCCAAGTTACTTGCCTCCCTAATTCATTCTATAAACAAGACCTGAATCCGGGCTGCTGGGAGCAGAGACACGGGTTTGCAAAGGTTGGGTGTGGTGGGATCTGATCCTAAACGGTATGTTTGTTTCAGAAAGACGGACTCCAAAGTGTCTAGTTCAAAGGTAAATTCTGAATAAACGCAATTATTAGAGTTTGCCCCTTTCCTTGCGAAATATTGGTAAACTCTCAATAAAGGTGAGTTATTCTACTAAGGTTTGCTGTCTAAAGGCAGCTTTCGAGTGGAAAGGGTAAAACACCCATTCTCGGAGGAGCCGGGGCATTTCCAGGGACACACAAGCTGTTCACCTAAACTCCTTTGCTGAGCTGTTGTTAATCCCACCAAGCGAGAGTAAGACCTCTACCTCGACTAGTCTGGGAGTGACTCCTCAGAGAGAATCTGGAGGTGGGGAGTAAGAGCCAGTCCTGAAGAGAGCCCGTGACTCAGGCGTGGCCCACGCCCTACAGGTTCCCGCCACGCCTCACAGCCCCCGCAGAGCGCAGCCAGCCCAGATAACAATGGCGCTCCTGAGGGCGGGGCCGGTAGAGGAAGGCTGAGTTGGGCTCTGAGCAGGTCGGGCCTGGACTGAGGGCGAGGCCACGTGACGCAAGCCCCGCCCCTTCCGTCCTGCCGCTCCCACCCGGGGAAGCCAAAAGATGTCTGCTCGGCTAAAGGCGGCCTTAGAGGGCCGGACCAGGGCCTCCAGCCTGCGAGCAGAGGGCGGAGGCGAGGTCGGGCTGGCGAGTCACGTGTCGCCGGCCCCGCCCCCTAGGAGGCCTTCGCGGGGCCTCTGGTGCGGCGACAGCGGAAGTGACCATACGGCGTACTTTGCTGCGTGCGGCTACGTGGCGGAGCCGGCGGAAGTGGTTTCTTCGCTGGACCTGAGTGTTTGTGTTTTGGTTCGGGAAGGAGCTCGGCAGCAAGGGGAGGAGACGGAGGGAGGAGGAGGAAGAAGTCGGAACTCGAGCGCGGCGACGGCGGAGGAGGACCGGCGGAGGAGGACCGGCGGAGGCGGAGCGGAGAGGCGGAGACGAGGCCCGGCAGGGGCGACTCGGGGCGCTCACCCCGCGCCGGCCAGTGTGAGAAGCAGCGAGCAGGCGACGCGGCTGCAGCTGCGGCGACTCCGACCTCCGCGCCGTGCGTGGCCTCGCTGCCGGGAGCCGCGCCCCAGGTGAGCCGCCGTCGGGGTCGCCCGGCCTCTGCGGGGCCTCAGCTCCGAGCCTGGGATGCGGACACCAGCCGAGGGAGAGGCGGTGGCACCCTCTTCCCAAGATGGCGCCGTCGGCCGCGGCGGTGTCCGGCCCGGTCCCGGGGTCTCCCTCCTGGCCGGGCCGCGGCGGGGTTGAGTGGGTGGCTTAGGAGCACGGGCCCTGGGCCCGGCCGGGCTGCTGGGCCTAGCACCCCGACTTGGTTCTCGGGTGCTCCGGGAATCCAGGCCTACAGCAGGTGGGGTTGGGGAGCTCCACCTACCTCTGACTGGCTTGGTCGAGCTGTGCGAATGGTGGGATCCTCCTGTCTCTTCCGTGGGAGGCGGTGAACCGAGGCCGCGGGGTTCCCTGCAAGCAGGTTAACATCCTGACACTTTGAGAAGTTTAAAGCTCTGACTGTCGCACTTTACATGTTTAGTTTTGCCTTACTGAAGTGGATTCAAAGTGCTGAATCAGTTGCCTTGCAGGTAACTAACCAAACAACAACATCCCTATGTGTACGTCTCTCGGGATACTCAGGACTGCTCAGATCATTCTTAACGTAAAATGTGAACCCGTAGGGTTGTGAGCAAAGTACGCACAACAGTACCCGGCACAATTGAAGGACTCGGTAATTTTTTTAAGTAGAAGATAAGAACTGCATAAAATAATTACTATTTTTCGAGATTTAATATGCATAATATGCAAGAGGTTTGTGCTGCCGGATAAGAAGTACAAGCAATAAGTACAAAGGGTTGTAAGTAGCGCGCCGAGGTGTGTGTGTGTGTCTTGCCGGGGGTTGAACTCAACCTGTGTGCTCAGGAGGAGCTCCCGGGAGCTACTCCCAGCCCTTGCACTTAATTTTTAGCATTAATAGCGTGGTCAATGTGTGTATGTTTATAATTTGGCTTATTTCCTGTTTGAGGTCTTTGGAAGTAAAGATTCAGTAGCTTTGAACTTTAAAAGGCGCTGAATATGGAGGCACCCATCTGTCATCCCAGCATTCTGGAAGCTGAGGTAGGAGGATCCGGAGTTCCAGGCTATCCCTAACTTGCCCCTGTGCTTGCCTAGGCTACAAGATATAAGACTGTGTCTCAAAAAAGACGGGGAGGGGGGGGAAATACTTCACAAAGCAAAACTAAATACGAATTTTTGTTCAGTTTTTCTGTGAGAATCTGATGTTGCCCTGAAAATTTGGAAGCAGCAAGGATATTCGGAACAAGTTTTGTCCTGTATTTATTGTTTTGTAGGTAAGGAACTATTGGGAAATATTTAAGCTGAAAATGTATCTGGACATGTGTTGGTGCATGACAGTCTATTGATCTACATCATTATCTCATCAAGAGGCCATTTAAATTGCCGATTTCAAACACCGTGTACTTAGAAGGCACTGTATTACAAACTACACCTGTTGTCTTAATTTTCACAGTAACTATGCAATGGTAGAATATAATGGATATCAAGATTTGGAAAGTAAAACTTTGCTCTGGCAGAAATTGGCATAGCCAGGTTTAGACTTCAAAATCTGGTTTTGTGGGTTAGACGAAATGGGAGCTATATTTATTTATTTTGAGACAAGCTCTCGCTGTGTAGCTCTGGATGGCTTGAAACATGCATGTAGACCAGGCTGACCTGGAACTCAACAGAGATTCATCCATCTTCCTCTGGACCCAGAGTGATGGCATTAACAATCTTGAACTGCCAAGTCTTTGGGGGATGGGGTTCGAGACAGGGTTTTCCTGTGTGGCTTAACTGTCTTAGAACTTGCTCTATAGGCCAGACGGACCTCAAACTCAGAGATCTGCTTGCCTAATGCTGGGATTAAAGTAATACACCACCCCCGGCCAACAACCATGTCTATGGGGGGGGGGGCGACAAGGCTTTGATATCTCTGATAGACATGTTTTTATCTCAGCTTCCCAAGTGCTAGGACCACAGGCAAGCTCGATCATGCCAGGCTGGAATGGTAGTTTTGTGTTCTCTTGGTTAGAAGCAGCTTAAATATCTTTTCATCTGTAAATATGTCAGTATTTATTGGTAGATATGCCATTATCAAGAGTGTTCCATGTAACAACTCAAATTTTATGGGGAGTACAAATTTCTTACCTGAAGTATAAATTAAATGTAGCTGCTTTGGTGCAGAGAATTTGGGGAGGGGGGATCCTTGGTGAGTTTTGTTGTTAATAAGCTTATAAGTCATATTTATTTTAGTTTGGATGTATGTGTATGTATACCTGTGTGAAGGTGAACATTTGTGTGGAGATCAAATGGACAATCTCAGGTCTTGGTCCTTACCTTTTCACCGTATGTGGTTCCCAGAATCCAAACCCGTGCTTGTACTGCAAGTGCCTTACTCAGTGATTTTTTTTTTTCTCCCTTTTTCTGAAACAAGGACTTTATGTAGCCCAGGCTTACCTCAGGAACACTTCACAGCCCCTCTTCCTCCAGGTTCCTGGGTACTGGGATTGCCCCATCCAGGTTCCATATATTGATAAAAAAGTTTGGACTAAACTATCAAAGTTGACTTGTAAGTGAACTGAAAAGGTTGTTTTAAAGATTTGCCAGTTCTACCAAGATTCAAAACAAACTGGGTGTCTTGGTGCAGATCTTAAGAACTTGAAGTGGGAAGATCACCATCCTGTGCTACTTTCTCTAAAGAGGAGGAGAGGAGACTGTCACTCAGGCTTTTTCCAAATGCAATGTTAAACAGATAATACATATATTGTTAGCCTAAAAACTACCCTCCAAAATTGCTGTAAGGAAATAACTCATGCCTAATCTTACCAGATAGAGAAATCCTTATCAGTCCGGCACATAAACTTGGGAGTTAAAAAATACTTGGTGTTTGGGAATTACGATTAAGTGAAAAATATATCACTTAATGGAGGCCTTCAAATATTAAATTCGATGATTTGTTCTAAGAGCTTCTCATTTACTAGCATAATTTTCTGCAAAATCAATTTAATCCAAATAGTATGACATTAGAACCTGATTTTTTCTTTATTTTTAAAGATTTTTGTTGTTTTAGTTAATATGTCTGTTGGTGTGTGCATGTGAATGCCAGTGCCCAAGAAGGGCAGAGGAGGATGTCAGATCTCCCAGACTGGTATTACAGGTGGTTGTGAATCACCCTACAAGCTGAGCTCCTGTCACCTAGAATAGCAATGCTCAGACTAAACTGCCATCTCTCAGCGCCCAAAGCCCCGATTCTTATTGACCTCTCAAATTGCTCTGTAACCTCAATGGAGTTACTTAACCTTTCAGTACCTGTTTCCTCATTTATAAGAGTACTTGATACTGTTGAGTGGATGTATTAAGTATTTAAAATACTAATTGGCATAAAAGTCAAGTCTTTTTTAATTTTTATTTGTTTGTTTGTTTGTTTTGGACCTAGAGCCTTCTACTTGTTGGGCAAGCACTCCACTAGTCTTCAACCCCAAAGTCAAATTGTTGAAGGTTAGTTGTTCTGCTTTGCAGTCAGGTCTTACATGTTGTCTGTGGCTTTGAGCTCCTGCTTCAGCCTTCCCAAGGTTGGAATTGACATTGCTACTACACCCCGCTAAATGCTTGCCTCTTTTTTTTTTTATTAAGTTGTTATTGTTGTTGTTTTTAACATACAAAGAGGTGGGTTACAGGTAATGTTTCCATTTGTGTCATTCTTCCCTGTCCTCTCTCATACCCTTCCTCTCTATAGATTGTCTCCTTTCTGCTTTCATGACATACAGATATATAAATTCTGTTACTTTCTCTTCTTCCAAGCGTTCTTGTTTCTTCGACTCCCCCAAGATAGGGTTTCTCTGTGGAACAGTCCTAGCTGTCCTAGAACTTACTCTGTAGACCAGGCTGGCCTCAAACTCACTGAGATCCACCCACCTCTGCCTTGCCTCCCAAGTGCTGGAATTAAAGTCATGAGCCATCAATGTCCAGCTCTCTTTTTCATTAGACTTTTCACCCTTCTTTTGAAGGTTAATTTGAGGTGATTTTAGGCTCAAATCTTATGATACTATTTCCCTTGAAAAGTGATGAAACTAAATGACACTGGCTGTCTACTTGGTCATTTCAGTACTCTTGTATTAAACTGACTAAAAGTGACTAATACTGATTTACTTAGTTTTGATTTGCTTATTTAATTGTTATTTGTGTCTCCACAGGTATTTTCTCCAGAAAGAAAACAAAATTGATACCTTGCATCCTGGAAGTTCATTTAGAAATCTGAAATTAGGGACTTCTTTCAAATTTGGACATGGCTAATCGAGGAGCAACAAGACCCAATGGTCCAAATACTGGGAATAAAATATGCCAGTTCAAACTGGTACTTCTAGGAGAGTCTGCTGTTGGCAAATCAAGCCTGGTGCTTCGCTTTGTGAAGGGCCAATTTCATGAATTTCAAGAGAGTACCATTGGGGGTGAGATTCTTCTTTTCCTTTTTTTAATCATTTACATTAATAAATGTTTGTTCTAAATGTGATTTTGAATAACTAATTAGATCATGCAGGGAAGAAAAAACTTTCAGCAGAACTTGGACTTTAAAATATACTTTAATTTGGTGTTTTATCTTATTTGTAAACAAGGTATTGTACCCTAAGCTATCTGAAATTTTTATAAACTTACTCTTCTGCCTCCTCATTATTTGGATTACAGGTGTACACTACCAGGCCAGCATGGTTTGGGGGCTTAAACAATATTTAATGTGGGAAAACGTAAAACAAGCTAGATGGGGTGGTTGGCACAAGCTTAGCATTCCAGAACCTGAAGAGGGAGAACTGTGAGTTTCAAACCAGTGGCTGTGACATAGTGAGAGAGCCTATCTCAAAAAAGGAAAACAAAACACAAAATTGAAACATCTTGTTTATTTAAGTAGAAAAGTCTTCTTTTCAAAGACAAGGTCTTGCCTTGATTCTCATACTGCCAATGAACTCTTAGTGATCCTACTTGCTTTAGCCAACAAGTGCTGGAGTTTCAGGTCTAGTCACCATGCCTCACCTGTTTTGTTTGTGAGATAGGGTCTCAAACCTAACAAGACTTTATTTCATAGGCTTTTTTTTTAGGGGTGGGCTGGGGCAGGGGGGCATTTGTAAAATAGGTTTCATGTAGCCTAGGCTGGCCTAGAACTGAGCTAGGTAGTTGTGGAGGACTTTAAATGTTTGCCTATCTCCTGAATGTAGAGATTACAGGTAGGCCATTGTACCCTATGTTTGTGGTTGTGGGGATTTTATGTGTGATAGAAAAACATACTACCAACTAAGGTACGTGTGTCTCTAAGCCTGGGTTTTTTTTTTTTATTGAAAAAAAGAAAAAAAAAAAGAATCCGCCTCCTCCCAGCCTCCCATTTCCCTCCCCCTCCTCCCACCCTTTTCCCCCTCCCCCAAACTCCTCTCCCCCTCCCTCTCCAATTCAGAGAGCAGTCAGGGTTCTCTGCCCTGTGAAAAGTCCAAGGTCCGCCCCCCTCCGTCCATGCCTAGGAAGTGAACAACCAAACTGGCTAGGCTCCCACAAAGCCAGAACATGAAGTAGGGTCAAAACCCCGTGCTTCTCATCAGCCCTCATTGTTCGCCATGTTCAGAGAGTCCGGTTTTATCCCGTGCTTTTTCAGTCACAGTCCAGCTGGCCTTGGTGAGCTCCCAATAGATCAGCTCCACTGTCTCCGTGGGTGGGTGCACCCCTCATGGTCCTGACTTCCTTGCTCATCTTCTCCCTCCTTCTGCTCCTCATTGGGACCTTGGGAGCTCAGACCAGTGCTCCTGTGGGTCTCTGTCTCTATCTCCATCCATCACCAGATGAAGGTTCTCTGGTGGTATGCAAGATATTCGTCAGTATTGCTATAGGATAGGCTCATTACAGGTTGCCTATCCTCAGCTGCCCAAGGGACTAACTGGGGACGCCTGAGTCATTTTTAACACAATGTTTTTATCTTAAATCCTTCCTCTAGCAAATACTGCTTTTGTTAGGTTAGGGAAGTCACATGTTTATTTTCCTCTTACGTGAAACAGAAATAACAGTGCCTTGCCTGAAATGAAAACAGATGTCTTTAATGTCTTAAGTGACAAGAGAATAAATGCTTAATAAGTGCATTTAAACACCAATCTAGCTTTTTTTGCTGAGTCATTTCTAGCATTGTTGATATGTTATATAATAATATTTTGGTTGATAGCTGCTTAGTAGTTGATTTAGGATATTAAAGTTTTGTTTAAGTTGGGCCTGCAGAGATGGCTAAGCAGTTAGGAGTACTGGTTTCTCTTACAGAGGTAAGAACTTTAAGCCCAGACTTTCTTTACTTAGGGTAGTGGTTCTCATCCTATAGGTCGAAACCCCATCAGGGGTCAAATGATCCTTTCAGAAGGGTCAGATATATGATAGTTTCATTGAAATTCATAATAGTAGCAAAATTACAGTTACAAAGTGGTAACAAAATAATTTTTTGGTGGGTAGGGGTCACCACAACATGAGGAACTGTATTAAAGGATCATAGCGTTCTGAATAGGAAGGTTAAGACCAACTGACTTAGACAGTAAAGTGTCGTACTAAAATTTATAGTTGCTAGGCAGGGGCAGGTGCAGGTGCATCCCTTTAATCCTAGCATGAAAAGGCAGGGGCAGTGCATCCCTCTGAATTGGGAGGTGAAAGCAAGAGAATTGCAGACTATCATAGGCTATGAGTGTGACGCTAGCCAGCTTTGCATGAGATATTGTGTCAAAATACAGTAGTACCATTAACAGTGTGAGAGTGTGAGTGTGGCGTGTAGTCACACACCTTTAAATCCCAGGCACCAGAAGGCAAGCCACCACTGCATACTGAGACCATCTAAGTTAGGGTTTTAATTCCCTCAGTGAAATATCAAGATAAAAAAAGTTGGGGAGAAAAGGGTTTATTTGGCTTACATATTTCTGTTCATCGCTAAAGGAAGTCAGGACAGGAACTCAAATTGAGACTATAGTGTACCAGTACCATATCCTAGTTTTTGTTAAAGCTACTTTTTAAGAAAATGGTAAAAGATACCAATGTGGGAAATGGGGTTATTATTTGAAACAAGAGTAGGTCACTGGCCGTGAATTCCAGGTCCTCTTGAGAGCTGGACCTGATTTATTTTATTGTTTTGCTTTCTGAAAAAAGATGCTTTTTTTTCACTGTTTTTGTTGTTGCTGTTTGGTTTCTTATTTAGAATTTGAGATGCTGTCTATCTGTAGCCCAGGCAGCTTTTGACTTGCAGTGATCTTCCTGTCTCAGCTTCCATGAGTGTGAGACCATAGGTATGAGCCATCACAAATAATTTCTTGTGCTTTTTACTACAAAGATAAAGTTAGTGTACAGTGTCCATTGGTTTTAAGTGAAAGGATATTATCTTTATGAATAGTAGTATTTTCTCTTAGGACATTTATATCTGTGTGTTTGTAGGTTGTATTAGATGTTGGTAAAAATTTGAATTTTCATACTAGTTTGTGCACTTAGGAACTAAGGAGTTGATGTTTCAGTAATTGTATTATCAGTCCTCACTCTGTATAATTGAAATATCATTGTTCAGTAGGATTGATTGTAATTCTATGTCCTTTATAAATACATGGGCCCTGTTTACACATTTTATAAATGAGAGTATTGAATTGGATAAGGATTTCTAAAGAACACCTTTTATTGATGTTTTATTTTGCTTACAGTACTGGAGATTGAACGTAGAACCTTATGCCTTCTAGGCTGGTGCTCCACCGATGTGCTACATCTCCAACCCCAGGTGTTTGTTTAAATTGCTTATGATGGAGCACACTTTTAATTCCTGCAATTGGGAAGCAGATACAGGCATATCTGAGTTTGGGACCAGATTGGTCTACATAGTGAATTCCAGGATAGCCAGGGTTACATGTTAAGACCTTGTATCAAAAAAACAAACAAAAAAAAAATATGGGGCTATATTGCCTAGCATTCATAAGGTCTTAGTTTCAATACTCCCCCCTTCCCCGTACCCAAAAGATGGTCACATGCATATACACACCTAGTATGGTCAAGATTATTTAATGCAAAGAATCATTATGAATCATGATTGTTAATTTTTTCCCTGTCTCAATTTTGTTAGGGTTAGGTTGGTGCTGTTAAAGTATTCGAAGCTGCCTAAATTGACTAAGGAGCTCTGAGCTAGTGAACTGTCTTTGTTCACTTGACTGTTGTGATGTATATTAAGCATAGTAGGTTGTCTGAAATTCATTACCTATCTCCAAACACTGTTCTACTTGAAATCACTTGTGATCTACCTGTTTTAGCTGAATATAATGGTTCATACCTATAATCCAAGCACTCGGGAGTTGGCAGAGAGGACAAGTTCAACACCAGCTTCAAGTATGTAGTAGGTATGAGGTCATGTCTCTATAAAAGGAAGTAATAATTCAGGAAACTTTTTGTGATTGGTATGTTTTTGAGATGAGGTCTCTTGTAGCCCAAGCTGCCTTTGAATTCACTATGTAGTGATTACTGTTCCTTCTGTTTTTACCTTCCCAATGCGAGAATTACAGGCCAGTGAGCCTGGAGTATGTGGTGCAGGGGACTTAACCATGGATTACTACCACCTAAGCTACATTCTTGGCTCAGTTTGAGAAGTTTATGCTTTTTTTTTTTTTTTAGTATGTGTCAGTGTGGGTGCTCTGTGTTGGAGAGGGTCTAATTTGGGGAATTTCTTTTGCTGTGTATTCTAGGGATGGAACTCCAATCATCAGGCTTGTATGTATGGCAAACACCCACAACCATTTTGCTGGCACAGGTTTTTGTTTTTAAGTTACCAACTAGCTTGATGTAAGCATAAAGTCGAGCTACTTAATAGCTAATCCATCAAGAAGAGATATTGATTTTTCAAGACAGGGTGTCTGTGTTACAGCTCTAACTATCCTGGAAATCCCTTGTAGACCAGGCTGGCCTTGAACTCCTAGTGATCCAGTAGCCTCTGCTTCCCAAGCACTAGGATTAAAGGTATATGCCACCACTGCCTGGCTCAAAAAGAGATTTTTATTGGTATTGCATACTGGACTTTTTTCTTTTTTGTATTGTTAACATTAAGGATTGAGCCTAGAGCTTTACCACTAAGGAGTGACGAGAACTGAACAAGTGCTCTGTCACTGAGTTACAACCTAGACAGTGTTTTTTCTCCTCATTTTCATTCTGAGACAGGGTTTCCTTCAGTTGTTCTGGCTGTCTTTCAACTCACTGTCTCAGAGCAGGACTTGAATTTTGAATCTTCCTCCAACGTAACTGAGGTTTGTTTTTTTTTTGTTTTTGTTTTTAGATCTGGTCATATATTGGACTTTAAAGATAATCCCGGTATTTTACAAACCTCTCTCTGCCTCTCCCTCCTTCCCTTTATTTTTTGAGACAGTCTTGCTGTGTAATCCAGGCTGGTCTTCATATCACAGTTCTCTTGCTTCAACTCCTACTACTGAAATGACAGGGCACTGGGATGGAGGTTATGTTTGAGAAAATAAAACAACATAAAATAACAGGAGTATATTGGGGGACTTAATTGCATTTGTATCTAATTTTTAAGTTTCAGAAAGATACTACTTTACAGAAACGATTTATTGAGACAGGGTACCCCACTCATCCCATGTGCACTCATGGTATTTAATTTAGACTACGTATTTCCAGGTTTTGTCAGTACATTAGCATGGTTGTATAAAAACATTAATAGTTGAGGGAAGCACGGCAGTAACTTAAATAGTTCGTGTAAGGTTTTTGCGGTTGACTCAGAGCAGGTCCTTCTGTACAACCATTGTTATATATAAGTGTGCACATGCATCTCTTGTTGTTTTTGTTTTGTTTTTTGCAAGAAGTTGAGACTAGAAAATCAGTACACATAACAAACATTGTGCTGTGTAATTGAATAATTGGAAGTTACTGACTTCTCTTTTATGTATCAGTTAAAGAAAATAATGTGAAGGTATTTTCAAAAGCTTTGTCTTAGAAAAAGGAGGTAAGAAGGCTGGGTGCAGTGGCATATGCCTTTAATCCCAGCACTCTGGAGGCAGAGACTCATCTCCAGGCCAGCCAAGACTGCATAATGACACCCTTTCTTAAACGGGAGGGGGGTTAAGATAAAAGATTTCCAGTGGGTCTCTGAGATACCACTTTATTGTCCCCCAGGGCCACTCTTTTCCTGCTCATCTCCATTTTGCAATTCTTACAGCTGTACATTATTTTACAAATTATGGTTGCATATGTTGGGATTAGAGAATGATTTGCAGGAGTTGTTCTCCTACCACCATGTGGGTCCTTGGAATTTGGACTCAATTGTAGCAAGCTGGCTTTTTATGTTTATTTCAGCCTAGGTTTTCCTTAAAAGAGCTAAGTTGAAGTGTGAGTGTTATGAAAGTACCAGGTGGAAGGAAGATAGAGCTCAAGTTACAGTGTCAGTGCCAGTCATGGTGTAAGAAAAATGTAATGTAACACCATTGCTGGTAGGCTTCCTGGCACAGACAGTCTTCACTGTGAAGTCTTAGCAGAAGAACTTTCTTAGTTTTCTTTAGAATGGTCTATGACTGTTCCATCTTTGTTAAATGCTAAAATTTATCAGTGTTTTTATTTTTAATCGTACTTTCTTTACTGTCTTGCCATGTCATTTTTGTGGTTTCTTGTTTTTTTCTTAGCTACCTTTACACACACACACACACACACACACACACACACACACACACCCCTTCACAGTGCTAGGGACCAAACCTAACATAGTGTTTATAAGTTACGCAAAGCACTCTGCTACTGACTGAGCTATGTCCCCAGCTCCAGTGTTAGTCCTGCTTTTCTGTTTGCAGTTTCAGGTTACAATCCAGTAGTAGATGTCATCTTCATATGTTTGTAATGTGATCCTTACATATGGTTACAAAACCCAAAAAGCTGAGATTTAAGGGGTTCCTAACTTTTTCAAAAGTTTTCTCCCTTAGAACATTGCTAGTTTCTATGGGTATCTAGACTTAATTCCTGTTAATTAGATAGATTTGGGGGGTTAATTTGTTGTTGTTTTGGACCAGAACTCAAAACATCCTCACACCCCAGCCTCCCATGTACTGACATTATAGGGGTGGGTGCCACCACCCACCTTCCTTATTTGTGCTTTCTTCCCTGTCTCTGCTGGGTGTGGTAGTGTAATCCTACCATTCAAGAGCCACAAACAGGTGGATTATTGCCAAATTCAGGGCCAATCTGGTCTCCCTTGTAGGCCAGCCATAGTTAGTTATGTAGCAAAACCCTGGTTTTGTTTATTTTTCAAGATTTTAACAATATGTATGAGTATTTTGTTTGTTTGAATGTGTATATTCACCTACATGCCTGGTGCCGGAGAACGGAAGGAGGGCATTGGATACCCTCCAACTGCGGTTACTAGTGGTTGTGAACTGCATGTGGGTGCTGTGAACCAATATAGGTCCTCTACAGAGGCTCTTAAACAGCTCCCAACCTCATAACTTTTTTCTTTTGTTAAATTCTCAACTTGTAATAAAAGGTATGCAAGTGGGGCTGGTGGTGCACGCCTTTAATCCCAGCACTCAGGAGGCAGAGGCAGGTGGATCTCTTGTGTACAGTGCTACCCTGTTCAATAGAGTTCTAGAACTGGCTCCGTAGCTACTGAGAAACCCTGTCCTGAAAAACAAAATGAATGATTGAATGCTAAAGTGTTTTGTAGGCTTTTTCCACATATAGGTAAACCGTTTAAGCCTAACTTTAAAACCGCTTAAAATTTTTTGTGGTGTATGTTCAGGACTTAGATAATACTAAGTCTTGACTTTGGTTTTGTTTTTTGTTTGTTTGTTTGTTTTACTACAAGGAAAAATTTATTACTAGATAAACAGGCCAGGAAGCAAAATATTATGAAATGTGATAATAGGCAACAGATACTTAATTAGGTGACAAGCAAGATCATTAATTCAACATTTCAAAATATCTCTGCTTTATTAATACTACCCCCTCCCTCTAGTCCACTAGGAATTAACATTAAGGTATTTACTAGTGTTCCTTCAAAGTCTCTATATCTTTCTTTGCTTCTACTTTTTCTTGATTCTCTATTTTTCTTTCCCCTTTGCTATTTTTCTTATCTTACCTCCTTTTGTTTTTTTTTTTCTCTTTTCCCTTCTCATGTAAAGAAAATTGACTGAAAATACATATGAAATCAAGATTAGTAAATTGTGACTAATTCCTGTGATTGTTAGCACCTTTTTGTGGGCCCAAATGAATGCATGGTGAGACATCAGTTGTCACGGGATTATGTTGTTCTTGGCATATAGTGGGGGAAGAAGGGATAGAGAAGGGGGATGGGTAAGGCATAAATAGTGCTACAGCAAGGAGAGTAGTCAAAACCCAAACAGGAAATGACTGTGCCTCCCATGTAGCATTTTCTGCTGCATCTCATGACTGAATTCAATAACACATTCCTGAGGAAACTAGATCAAGTCACATGGTTGCTGTTGAATTTCTACTCTTAAAAGCACCGGTTTGCTTAAGGGCTGTGCTTAGGACCATAAAGATGTCTGGGTTCCGGAACTATGATGTGACATAAAGTGCAAAACCAGGCATAAAGTCAGTACCTAGTAAATACCTATTGATAGTTGGGTGATCCATCTAATAGGAGAAATATAATTAAAGCAAAGATCCTAATTTAGAAAGAAACAACCCTAAAAGTTAAAAAACATGAACCATATTCTTAGTACACTTTATAAAGGCAAAAGAGAGAGAGGAAAGAAAGTAGACTATCTGAGCAATAGCATGAACATTTTCACCTGTGTCAGTTCATGGAGTAGTATAAAACAAAAATTCCTGTTGGTGTCGTTTCAGGAGTGAGGAAAGGACCAGAGAAAGAAAACAGTTCATTCCGCCTCATTAGTATCACAGGTTTAACATTAGCATACCTGTGTGCTCGCATACATGCAGCCTGATTGGGTTGGGTTTAGTTTTGGGACAGGGTCATACATAGTAGCCTAGTTTGGCCTTGAACTCTATACTTTAGAGTGACCTGGAACTTCTGTTTCTGTTTCCCTCCCCAGCTCTCACTACTGGGATTAAAAGTGTGTACCACTATGCCCTGTTTTGTGTTTGTTTATTTGGTTGGTTGTTTTAGTGATAAGGATGGAACCTAGGACTTGGTGCGTGTTGGATAAGCACTTTAGCAACAGAGCTACATCTCTGACCCCTAGTTAATAAGTTTTAACAATCTCTTTTTTTGGTATTCAAGGGTGCTTTGCCTGCATGTATGTCTTCACACAGTGCCTGTGGGGGCCATAGAAGGGTGTTAGATCTCTGGAACTTGAATTAGACATTATAAGATGTTGCATGGCTGGGGGAGTTGAACCCCGGTCCTCTGGAAGAACCAACAGTGCCCTTAAGCACTGAGCTATCTCTCCTACCCCGTTATTTCGGATTATGCATACCTTTATTCTGCTTCATTAGGATTACACACCTGAAAGTTGAAATGCTGACTTGCTTTGGTTTTGAATTTTAAAAAGAAAAGGCTCGGCAGGTGAGCAAGGTGGCATATGCCTTTAATCCCAGCACTCAGGAGGCAGAGGCAGGTGGATCTCTACGACCAAGCTGAGCTAGAGCTGTTATACAGAGAAACCCTGTCTCGTGGAGTGGGGGTTGGGAGGTAGATAAACCTACAAGGCTCACAGTGTAATCCTGGCTAACTTTAGACTTGAGGCAGTCCTCCTGCCTCTCTAGTGTCGGGATGATAGATCAAGTATAAGGCACTAAATGTTAAATGCCTAAGACTAATTTTAAAACCATATCCATGCATTCGCAGGTTTCCCCCATATGGTAATTTTCAAGCGATAACATGACTAGCTTTTGTCCCCTAACTAGTTGACTGCCTTAAAGAACTTTTTACATAATTTTCATTGTAGCACTCAGGAAGCCATGCTAGGAAGGGAGACCCTCGTGTCTCTGCTTCTCAACTGCCAAGGTCATAAGCATATGGGTTCATTCCTCTCTTTCTCTTTTTTCGTCTTTGCAGTATGAAAGATTAGACCCAGGCCTCTACTGTGGAGCCACTCTTCAGTCTAGTCCATCCATCTCTCTTCTTGAAACAGGATTCACTATGTAGCCTTGAGTGCTCTGGAGCTCACTGTGTAGACCAGAATGGTCCCAGACTCACCAAAGTCCACCTGCCTCTGCCTCCTGAATACTGGTAGTAAAGAATGTCCCACCATGGGCAGGTCATCCAGTTTTTAATAATCTCAGTTGCTTTTGTGTTTTGGTAGCTATTGTGAACAGTATACAGACTGGGTTTTCTGTAAGAGCCGCTAGTACTTCTAATGGCTGGATTATTTCTTCAGTTTGAGCTTTGTGCTGTATGTGGAACGGAAGTATTTTTTTGAGGTCACCAGTTGGTGACCCCAGACACCAACTGCCAGCATATTTTGGGACTTTTGATGTGAGAAAGGGTCTACCTGTGTAGGTGAGATTGACCTTTCTTGTCTCATCCTCCCAAGTGGCACCATGCTCAGTTTATAGGAGCTTTTTACACACTAAAATTCACTTCACATTTACCATAGGAATTTTTCTGAGTTTATTCACCTGTACATTTGGATGTTTCAAAACTTAGGAGTCTCAGATTTTTGTATAGTTAAATCCAATAGTCTTAAGGATTTTTGTTTTGTTTTTGTTAATTCTGATAAAAAGTGATTTTTAGTTGAATTTGATACCTACCTTGGATACCTGGGGATGTAGCTTAGTGGTAGAGTGGCTAACCATGAGTGAAGCCAGGAGTTCTATCCTGAGCAGTAAAAATAACCATCTTGGGGTAGAGTAGAATCAGTTCCTGTAGTTTTTCTGTTGCTTCTGTGTTTAATTGGTGCAGTTATAGAAGAGATTAACTCGTTTTTGGCATTCATTTGATGCCATCAGTTTGAATGCTTTCTCCCCCCTCTCGGTGGATAACAGTGTCTTTTTTTCTTACGTTTTATATTGAGTATTTCCAGACTCAGTAGTTACAATTTCAGCCAGTGTTTAGCTCATACCTGTAATGCCTAATTTTTAGGAGCTGAGTCAAGTCTGCAATACAATAGAATTGTATTGACCTTTTTTTTTTTTTTTTTTTTTCCGAGACAGGGTTTCTCTGTGGCTTCGGAGCCTGTCCTGGAACTCGCTCTGTAGACCAGGCTGGTCTCGAACTCACAGAGATCCGCCTGCCTCTGCCTCCCGAGTGCTGGGATTAAAGGCGTGCGCCACCACCGCCCGGCTTTGACCTTATCTCTAAACAAAACAACTGAAATAGTAAGTCGGTAAGACAGTTGATCAGATGTAGAGCATATGCTCTACCTATGTGAATATGCCTGGCATGTGTTCAATCCCCAGCACCAAAAGAAGGAAGTGTGAAACATCATGGAGGGAACTTTGGGAGCACATAACAAGAGTGACAGAAGGAGAGGTGAGCATGGCTGGCTACTAAGTGGACAGTGGTGTGTTCTTGCTGCGGTTCATGGAAGGAACCCTTTCACATTTCAGGAAGTTTCATCTGCTTATTAGGCAGTGTTCCTTTATACAACTGCTGACTCAACACCAGTCAAGAACTCCTGTATTAGTTAAGCTGATATCTCTGTGTTTAAAATATTTTTGCATAACAATTTTATTATAGAGAAAATACTAATTAATATTAAATTATTGTGATGTGGGCATTATTCACAGAGTCAGAATTCCTAAGAACCTTGCTATTGGGTGATCTGCTAGTTTCATGATTATGAATAGATTAGTTGCTCTGTTTTAAGAAAGAACTCCAGTGTTTTTCATAGTTTGTCTAGATGAAAACGCTATTTGTTTTAGACTGCTTCTGAAAGAAACTCTTACTGAGTTATTGAGTTCTTTTAATGTATTTAGTGGTCCTCTGGAAGAACCAACAGTGCCCTTAAGCACTGAGCTATCTCTCCTACCCCGTTATTTCGGATTATGCATACCTTTATTCTGCTTCATTAGGATTACACACCTGAAAGTTGAAATGCTGACTTGCTTTGGTTTTGAATTTTAAAAAGAAAAGGCTCGGCAGGTGAGCAAGGTGGCATATGCCTTTAATCCCAGCGCTCAGGAGGCAGAGGCAGGTGGATCTCTGTGAGTTCGAGACCAGCCTGGTCTACAAGAGCTAGTTCCAGGACAGGCTCCAAAACCACAGAGAAACCCTGTCTCGGAAAAAAAAAAAATTCCACAACTTCCCATTTCCCTCCCTCTCTCCCCACTCCCCCTCCCCCTCACTCTCCAGTCCTAAGAGCAGTCAGGGTGCCCTGCCCTGTGGGAAGTCCAAGCCCCCCCCCCATCCAGGTCTAGGAAGGTGTGTATCCAAACAGACTAGACTCCCAAAAAGCTAGTACATGCAGTAGAATCAAAACCCAGTGTCATTATGTGCTTTGATTTGTTTTTGTTTGTTTGGTTTGAGTTTTTTTTTGCCTAAATACATGTTTGTGTTGAGGATATCAGAAACCCTGGGACTAGAGTTACAAACAGTTGTGAACTGCCATGTGGGTGTTGGGAATTGAAGCCAAGTCCTCTGGAACAGAAGCCAGTGTTTTTAACCACTGACCCATCTCTCTAACCCTTTTTGCTTTCTTTATTGTCTGCTTAGCCATCTCTCACCTACCTAATTTATTAAGTGGTCATTTTTTATGACATAATTTGTTTGATAACTGGACTGAACTTTCATTAAGGTAAAGTAATTGACAGTTGTCTTCATGGACTTAGAATTGGTTCCTAGTTACACACATTGCTTTCCCTTTTTGGAGTTTTGGGTAGGGGTGTTGAACAGGGTATTCTGTAGTGTTGTAATATGCCGTTCATTGGTTCCCAACCGCTTAGCCCCAAAATAATCACACAGAAACCATGTTATTTGCAATACTGTTTGGCCAATAGCTTAAACATATTTCTGGCTAATTCTTACATCTTAATTTAACCCATATCCATTAATCTGTGTATCACCATGAGGTCACAGCCTACCAGCAAAGTTTTAGCGTGTCTGTCTTGGGCGGAGGCTCCATAACTTCTCTCTGATTCTGCCCTTCTTTTTTTTAAAAAAAA
>NW_004949138.1:2857420-2876969 GCF_000317375.1 Microtus ochrogaster
CAGCAACCACATGGTGGCTCACAACCATCTGTAATGGGGTCTGGTGCCCTCTTCTGGCCTGCAGACATACACACAGACAGAATATTGTATACATATTAAATAAATATTTTTTAAAAAATGACCCTTGGGCATCACGGCACACCTTTAATTCTGACATTCGTCTGGCAGAGGCAGATGGGTCATTAAATTTGAGGCGAGCCAGGGCTACATAGAGCTTGCGTGTGTGTGTGTGTAATATAATTTTTTTCTTTTTAAAATTAGAGAGGATCTAGTGACCTGAGTTTAAACTCCAATTTTCAAAATGGTCTTTTCAACTAAGCCATACACACAAAAAATATAATAAATTTGTTTTTAAAAAGAACATAGGATCTCACAGAGACTAACAACATGCACAAGAACTGTATAAGTTCAAGTCTGACGTTACTCCAACAAGAAGGAAAAGTCTCATCTCATCCCTAACTACAAAGAAGCTATTTTTCAGTTGATGATGGGGAAAGGGAAAATGAATTTCATCCAGTGGGTGACACTGGGTATTAGCAGGTACATTCTAGCACATGCACCATGCCTAAGAGTAGTTGGCCAATATAAAATGGACTTCAGGGTTTTTTTTATGTTTTGTTTTGTCTTACTGGATTTGTTTAGATTTGACTGGATTTTAAGTTTTTTGAGTGGAGAACGTGAAGTTTGGGGGTATGGAGAATGTGGAAGAAATTGGGAGGGTGTCTTAGTTCGGATTTCTATTGCTACAGCAAAACACCATAGCATCCTCCTTGGAGAGGAAAGATTTATTTGGCTAACTCTTTCTGATCAGAGTCCATCATTGGAGGAAGTTAGAACAGGGATTCAAGTGGGACTGGAGGCAGGAGCTGATGAAGGGGCCATGGAGGGGAGCTGGTTATTGGCTTGCTCAGCCTGCTTTCTTATACAACCCAGACCATCTGTCCAGGGATGGCACCATGCGTGTTAGACTGGACTCTCTTCCCCATTGATCACTAGTTGAGAAAATGCCTTAGAGCTGCATCTCATTGAGGCATTTCCTCAACTGAGACTCCTCTGATGGCTCTAGCTTGTGTCAAGTTGACACACAAAACCAGCCTATACAACGAAGAAAGAATATCATACGAAAAAATTAATTTTAAAGGGGCATAATTGATTTTTTGACAAATCGGATCTCTTCTGAAGCAATGAGTGTGTGTGTGTGTGTGTCTAGATATGTGTAAGGGCTTGGTTTTAGGAAACACACGCTCTTTATATGTTTATTGTTTGTGGGTAATTGTGTACATCTGTGGGGGTTTTGTGGGAGAGGGTGATTGGTTTTGTGATGCCTCTTGTGGACCAGGATGGCCTTGAACTTAACTATATACCCATTATTGACTTTGAATTTCTAGTCATCCTGCCTTCCACCTTAGTGGGCTAGGCTTACCATCGTACACCACTGTACCCAGCTTAACATGCCGCTGGGAAGCTAACCTAGTTTTGTATGTGCTGGGCAAGTACTCTACCTACTAAGCTACATCATCAGCACCTTCCTCTTACTTTCAGTCACCTCTAGATACTTATAATACCTGAAACAATGTAAATGCTATATAACAATGTGGTAAAAGTGTTGTGTGCACATTATTTTTCCCCCCAAATGTTTTCAATCCATGTTTGGTTGAAAGCATGGATTCAGAAGACTGGATGTATTAGTTTTTTCTCTGTTTCTTAAATTGTAAAGCTGTTCTTTTGTTTTGTTTTGTTTGTTTGTTGGGTATTAAACCGAAGTTTGGGGTAGACTAGGCAAGCATTGCTTGCCATATAATTTTAAAATGTAAGAAAGAACTTAATCTAATTTCACCATTAAGGTCTTTTATGAAGAAATGTACTTATCTAGTTTTTAAGCAAGTTTACTAGGTTTACAGGGTTGGGGCTATCAGGTTGCTTAGCAGGACCTGAGTTTGTTCTCTTTTGTCTCCCATAGTATAATAAGAACGTTAATTCTTGATAGTAGTGTATATCCATTGATTACACAATAAATAGAATTTTTCTTTAAGTTGATAGTCTGGGATTTGGTTCTGTTGGTAGAGCTTTTGTCTAGCATGCATGAAGCCCCAAGTTCCATCCCCAGCACTAGACAAACTGCTTATGATGTGGCACCAATGGAGATGTAGAGGCAGGAGAATCAAAAGTTCAAGGTCATCCTTGATTATGAAGTGAATTCCAGGTCAACCTGGCCTTCATTCATGTCTTATCAAAAAGTTGAGGAAAAGGATAAACTTACCACAGATATTTTCTTT
This sequence comes from Microtus ochrogaster, assembly GCF_000317375.1. Taxonomy (NCBI): domain Eukaryota; kingdom Metazoa; phylum Chordata; class Mammalia; order Rodentia; family Cricetidae; genus Microtus; species Microtus ochrogaster. The sequence goes on from NW_004949138.1 coordinate 2,859,697, forward strand.
TTCAGCTGCCTTTCTAACCCAAACTGTGTGTCTTGATGACACAACAGTAAAATTTGAAATATGGGATACAGCTGGCCAAGAACGGTACCATAGCCTAGCACCAATGTACTACCGAGGAGCGCAAGCAGCCATAGTTGTGTATGATATCACAAATGAGGTGGGTATAAAATCTACCCTGAAACCAGTTTGAATAATCATCTTAGTATTCAGAATTTGGTTAAAGATTTTTGGAAATTCCTTTGTAGCCAGTCATAACATTTCTGCCAAAGCTTTTCTGAGTGAGATATTTATGAAGGTATCTAATTGATACAGGAGTCCTAAGGATTTTCTTCCCAGAGAATCATGCTAGACCAGTGCTCTCAACCTATGGGTCACAACCCCATTATGTTGATTGACCCTTTCACGGGGGTCACCTAAGACCATCCTGGATATCAGATACTGACGTTGTGGATCATACAGTAGCAAAATTACAGTTATGAAGTAGCAATAAAAATAATTTTATGGTCGGGGATCACCACAACATGAGGAACTGTATTAAAGGTTCACAGCATTAGGAAGATTGAGAACCACTGCTCTAGAATATTTCAGCCTTGTCTTATAGAAGCTGCTTCTTAACTCTGTTTTGAGCCTGTGCCAAATAACTTTTTCTTTATTTAACCAGGAGTCCTTTGCAAGAGCAAAAAACTGGGTTAAAGAACTTCAGAGGCAAGCAAGTCCTAATATTGTGATAGCTTTGTCAGGAAACAAGGCTGACCTAGCAAATAAAAGAGCTGTAGACTTCCAGGTATGTGCAATTTTACTTTAACTTACAAGCATATTTTTTATAAATACTTTTAAACCATGAAAATAGTTGGAAACGCAGGCTTTTAAAAAAAACAAATACAGGGCTGGAGAGATGGCTCAGTTGTTAAGAGCACTGCCTGCTTTTCCAAAGGTCCTGAGTTCAATTCCCAGCAACCACATGATGGCTCACAACCATCTGTAATGGGATCTGGTGCCCCCCCTTCTGGCCTGCAGGCATACATGCAGACAGAATACTGAGAAAACTGTATACATAATAAATAAATACAATCTTTAAAAAAAAAACAAATACAAAATACATACATACATACATAGTGTCAGGGATATAGCTCAAATATAGGCAGGTGGATGGATGGGTGAGTGGGTGGGTAGATAGATAGCATTTGTCTAGCGTGTGTGTGTGTGTGTGTGTGTGTGTGTGTGTGCCTTGGGTTCTATTCTGAGCCACTGCATAAACCAGAGATTGTAGCACATATAATAACCAGAGGAAATAGAAGCAGGAAGATAGTCTGGGCCACATGACACCCTGTCTCTTAACCAAAAAATAATTTCATGAAAGATTGGAGAAATACTACTCTGTACCTTCCATCCCTCCACTCTCATATACACACCTGAGCAAGACTAATGTTCTTCAGCTTTCTCATGTACTACATATATTACTGCACGTACATGCAGACATATGCATGCACATTTAGATAGCTATCCTTGCCGGGCGGTGGTGGCACACGCCTTTAATCCCAGCACTCGGGAGGCAGAGGCAGGCGGATCTCTGTGAGTTCGAGACCAGCCTGGTCTACAGAGCTAGCTCCAGGACAGGCTCCAAAACCACAGAGAAACCCTGTCTCGAAAAACCAAAAAAAAATAAAAAAAAATAGATAGCTATCCTTTAAAAGAAATTAAAAAATAGAAGTTCAACTGCTCTTCATTCGAGGCCCAGCAATGTGACTTAGCACATAAAGGTTCTGAGTTCTATGCCTAGAAATGCAGATTGTCCTCTGACCTCCATATGCATACTGGCACATACGTACCCCAAGCAAAGGCATACATACATGCATACACACATACATCTAAATAAATAATAGTATTGTGTATGTGTAAAAGTGACAGTGCATCCCTATTATCTCACCACTTGGGTGGCAGAGGTAGGAGGATTACTACAAGTTTTAGACCAGCTTGGTCTTCTGCATAGTTACATGGCAATCAGGGCCGCACCCATCTCAGAAGAAGTGGGGAAGCCTCAAGTGTATGAGAGGCCTCGTGGGCAAAGGTACTGTCAGTCATGACATTCTGAATTTCTGGAACTGAATACTGACTGCCTGCAAGTTGTCATCTCATCTCTAGTGTGGTCTCCTTTATCTCCAAATAAATTAGTGTAAAAAAAAATTTTTAAGACTTCCAATTTGTGTATATTTAAGATAATTAATTCAGAATGTCCTCCACTATAAAAGAGTGTATAAATGAATGCTAGTCATTTAAAAACAAAACAAATGGTTCTAGATTTATAAAAACTTCCTATTTCTTTCTTATAGCTGTTGCCTAATATGTAGATCAGTGACGGAATTCTTCCTGACATTACAGGGATAGAGAGAAAGGAAGCTACTGTTGCATGTTAATCAGAACACTTTGCACTTGTAGCTTCATTTAATTCTTAAGACAGCCATGTGAAGTCTGTTTTCTGCTATGCTGTCCAGTCAGTTAAGCTCCCTAGCAAACATGTTAGAGATCTTCAGTTATGTTCAAAAGTGGCCCTGTGCTCTAACAGCTCAAAGGGGCCTCAGTTGTTCCTATTCAGAAGAGCTGTGGGGACCAAAGGCAACAGTATAGGTAAGTTGGAAAGTGTGACAGAAATACCGGGCAGTTTTAATTTTGAAGGGAATTGTTCATAATATAGTTGGAATTTTAATACTGTATGTCATTAAAAATTAAACATGAGGTTATTCAGTAGTTGTTACAGTATTAAGATACTGGATTTCCATTTTTAGTGCAAATTCTATCTTTATCTTTAAAGGGCATAGTAAAAATTGCCATTGAAATTGAAGTGATGACCAAAAGTCTCATAGGCAAAAAGTTAATGTTAAAAAAAATATATGGTGAGCCAGGTGGTGGTGGGCACTCCTTTAGAGTGAGGCAGAGGCAGGTGGATCTCTGTGAGTTCAAGGCCAACCTGGTCTGCAAGAGCTAGTTACAGGACAGGCTCAAAGCTACAGAAAAACCCTGTCTCGAAAAAACAAACAGCAACAAAAAATTATTGTACTTGTTGTTTCTTCCTTTGCCACAGCATAGTCTCTGGCTGTTAGTAATAAGTAATCAAGTAAGAGAGTCTATAAAATAAAGCAGGTACAGTATATGTTCAAGGGAAAAATCTTTTTTTTGTGAACAGGAAGCACAGTCCTATGCAGATGACAACAGTTTATTATTCATGGAGACATCAGCTAAGACATCAATGAATGTAAATGAAATATTCATGGCAATAGGTAAGATTAATATTTTCAAATGATAAGCAAAATATATTGGATATTTGGTTCATGCCCTCTAAAACATTACTTGGTTTTCTTAACTGATTATACTGTTTTTTTAGATCCTTTCCACTAAGCACTATTTTGTTAGGAATGCTGTAAAGACTGGTTGGGAAGCAGGACATAGTGGCCAGCCTGTACATAAGACCCTACCTCTTAGTATGGTCTTAATGGAGTCTTAGAGTGGGGGAAGAAGAGATTTGATGGACTGTCAGAAGGTTGCTTCTCCTCTCCCCTCCCCCCTTTCCAATTTTATGAATTAAACTGAGGGTCTCCAGCAATCCCTGTGCCTACCACTGAGCTACATTCCTAGCCCCAGTATTGTCAAATTTATTCATGAATTCAGTGAATATTGGGTTATATAATACAGATGAATTAAAAGTTGATCTCATAGATTAGAGGTAGATTTTCCAAAGGTTACACTGAAAAGTCCGAGCAAATAAGAGTATTTCTGTGTACAATAGTACCTCTTATCTATAGGGATGCCTGAAACTGTGGGTAGCTTAACAAGCTTTTAATTTGGTACTTTTTCTGTCCTAAGTATATCAAGAGATGGAATAGCAAAAATAGCATAGATTTCATTCTTCCCATTTTTACAAAGATTCTCTTCTGCCTGGGAAAGGGATCAGACCCCAAACTTTAAATATGGTTGTCAAGTGCTATTCTATTGAACTACATCTGGGTGTTGAAGATTGTTTTCCAAATTTGAGTTTTGTTGATGGCTGAGTTCGAGTTTAGTCTTGGTATCTATCTAGGCTGGACTAGAATTTGTGCCTCAGACTCCTGAGCGCTGGGTTTATAGGTGTACCAACAGGCCTGGCATGGAAGTTTCCTTTTTATTGTATTTATTCTTTATTTTGATTGTTCTGTTGTTGCTTTGGGATAGGATCTGAGGATGACCTTGTACTTGTAAAGTTTTGTTTTGTTTTTCCGAGACCGGTTTCTCTGTAGCTTTGGAGCACTTCCTGGAACTAGCTCTTGTAGATCAGGTTGGCCTTGAACTCAGAGATCCACCTGCCTCTGCCTCCCAAACACTGGGATTAAAGGCATGGGTCACCACCACCTGGCTTTTGTGTTTTAAAGGTCATTCTAAGTAAAATAAGTGTTACCTGAACATGAACATTGTGATGCCAAGATAGTCTGATAACCAAGCTGACTACAAGTAGGTAGGTAGTTGGTACATAGTATTGGTGTGTTAGACAATGATGGCAGGAAGGTGGAGACAATGTAGGAGTTCAGTATGTGTCTTTTGTTTCATACACACCTGCACACAAGTGCTCTTGTTTGTGTGAGTATACATAGAAGCCAGAGGTTAGCGTGGAGATGTTTTCTTGCACTATTTCTCCATGTTTGATTTTTAAACATTTATTTTGTGTGTGTTCCACAGCACCAATGTAGAGGGCTGAACAATTTCTGGAGGTCTACTCCTTAGACCATGTAGGTTTCAGATATGGAACTGATGGTATAAAGCTTAGCAGTAAGCACCTTTACCTCCTGAATCATTGTTTTGAGTCTGAGTCTTTCAATGAACTCTGAGTCATTGAAAATCCTAAGATCATTCTTTTCCTACATGGTCCACCCCCCAGTGCTGGAGTTACATGTTCATGTTTTTATATGAGTGCTGAGGATCCAAACTCAGAACTTAATGGTTACACAAAAGTATTCATTAACTGAATCACTGTATAGCCAAGGCTAGCCTGCAACTCCAGATCTTCCTGCCTCAGTCTCTAAAGTGCTGGGATTGTGGAATGGAGCCACCATCCCCACTTTACAGTTGTTTAAGACTTGTAGGCTGGGGAAGTAGCTTTGTGCTACAGCACTTGTGTTGCATTCCCAACTTCCACAGTTTGTTTCAAATTAAACTCCCTTCTTTAAAGAAATCCCCAGTGTAAATGGAACCTTGCTCTTTCCTTGATAGTTAGCCTCTCAAATCACATGATACAGTCCAATTAACAGAAACTGTCCTTTTGCCGATTACTTCCTTCCTCTTGATCTCAGTTAGATGTGAATAGAGAAAGTCCTTAGAGCAGTAGGCTACAAGGAGAAATTATGCACATTCCAAAACCCAACTCAGTATTTATTATAATACAGTCTGCAGTGAGTGCTAGCTTATTCTGTGTTCTTAATACTATTGTTAATCCATTTCCTCGGCATTGCTTATAAATAACATCTGACTTAACGTTCGTTTTTATTGTACTTTATGGTACCATTTCTATAGCCAAACATAGGGTGGCTCAGTGAAAACTTTTTTTACAAACATCAGTGCTCACTGGACCTGCTTCTAGCGCCTGAAATTCTGAAGATAATATTGATACAGGGAAAAAAATGAAGGGTTAAAAAATGCAGGATGAGGGTTTATGGCTTGGTGGTAGCTGTTAACTGTGTAAAGTGTACAAGCCCCAGGTTTCCTAGCACAAGACAAACAGGGTCAAGAATTCCAGGTGGGAATTGGATATAAAGTACTATTCTTAGGAATATTGCTACTTTGTCTCAGGATTAAGCCATGGATCTAGCAGGTGAATTTTTAGTGGGGAACATACTCCACAGAACTATTAGTTGTATAGAACGCACAGAGATATTTGTTGTATATATTAAGTCTCACTATTTGTAAATTAGGTGGAGGTTCTCATAGCCCAAGAGGGAAAAACTTAGATGTTAGAAGGGTGTGGAAGCCAGGAAGTAGATGCTGTGTGTCATATAATTCTGTTTGCTGATTAGGTTGCACAGTAATGGACAGGTTTGGTTGGGTTGATGTGGGGGTTATATTGATAAAATTTGTTCATATCTTGACTTGTTCTCAGAATTATTTGGGACAAGCCAGAGAATGTTATGTGAGCTTCTTTATAAACTTTATAGCTGGTCATGGTCTATTGACTGGATTCTATGTCTTGTTTGGTTTTGTTTTTTAAAATGGAGTCTTAATATGCTACTCAAAGCTAGTTTTAACCTCCTTAGCTCAACTGATTGTCACAATTCATTCTCCAGAATGAATCATGAGAATTACAGTCATGTCCCACCATGTCCACCAGATTGTATATAATAGAAATTTAATGATTACGAAAGTCTGAATGTAGCCAAGTGGTAGTGGCCTTGCCTAGTTTGCCCGTGAACCAGCATAACACAAAGTATTAATAATTAAGAAAAATGTTATTTCTAAGGGAATTGATATAAAAATTGCGTATAGTTGTAGTTAAATTTAAGTTTAAATGGTATGCTTACAGTTGGCCTCTACCTACTCCTTTGCAAACACTAAGCAATTAAATTCCTTTAGTACAGCAACCAGCAGGATCCTTTTTGTGGGTTATTTGGTGTTTTGCTTTGCTTTGTGGCATTTAGTAGATAAATAAGCATTTGAAAAGAACAAACATAAGTCAATCACTTGAAACTTTGGAGATAACCCAGCTGGAAAAGTGTATTATAAATAAGCAGGTCTAAGTGATTTTAATATGAGTGTTATAATTTTATTTTGGTCCTTTCTTTCTTAGCTAAAAAGCTGCCAAAGAATGAACCACAGAATCTAGGCGCAAACTCGGCCAGAGGACGAGGAGTAGACCTTACTGAGCCTGCACAGCCAGCCAGAAGCCAGTGTTGTAGTAACTGAACTCCGGTGTGAACTTCCTAAATGGCAAAACCCGTGAAGTGGGAGCATTTAGCCGGCCCAGTGTGGCTTCAAAAAAGAGACTTTTGGTAGAATCAAGTTTCTAATACTGAATTATTTTGAGTGTTTTGACTTAATTTTTAATAACATGCATGTGTTCTTCCGACTAATGTTTCGGCAGTAGAAGGGGAAATGAGAACTGTGTACAATTTGTTCCATGGGAAAGTGGATAAAAGGGGAATCATTTATCTCCAATGGGTGTGGACCCACACTTAACCCAACCAGTCTTCAAACTGGTATAATAGGTGTGAAAAGAATTACTAATGTGAGCTTTAGAAAAACGTTTTTAGAAGACTAAAAATATTTATGCTTAGCAACAGAAGCCAAGCAAATGGTAATTTCTTCTATTGTCTAAAAAGTGTACATTCCACATAATAATAAAATAATCCTAAGAAAAGAGTCCTACATCTCCAGAAAGAATGAACATTAGTGATATCTTACTCAGTCCTGTTATTTCTTAATATTTGATTGAAAAGAAGTCATGTGTAACCCCATCTTGTTTTAGGAATATAAAACTGATAAATGCATTTTAATGGGTAGTGGTCCCTTCATGTGAGCTCTTCAACAAAGTGGAAACAAACCAGGTGTCTGATTTCTCTTTAATCACTGTTGGCCATAACATAAGAGGTCTGTCTGGAGCAGGGAAGGAGCTCTGGTTCCTTTTGGACATGATTAGTCAGTGCACTAACAATTATGTACATTCAAACTTGATTTTAAATATGATCTTCAGCTGTACTGTAAATAGAGTACTGCGTTGTAGTTTCCATGTTTATTATTTTCTGTAATATTTAAGAATTACCTAAGCATATACAAAATGTACAGTTACTAAAACAGCTAATTATTTGTCTCCTATAAAAGGAAGGGGCTTTGCTGTTCTTTCATGGCTCGAACCATAATAAACACTGTACCTGCAATTTGTAACATAAGTATTACAATGTTCTTAGTAATCTTGAAACATTGTTTTTCAAAGTCCATTTAATTTTGATCAGTATATTGCACTAATTATTTTAGGTATTTTCATTATATGAAATCTACCATGTGTCAGATGATTTAATCTATTTAAGTGTTGATCTGCTAGCAGAACTTGTACATTTTACAGTAACTCAAAATTAGTAAGGAAAACAGTTCACCAGTGTTTAGTTTTATATTGAGGTGCTCAGGTTGGAATAAAGTGGTATAAAAAGCAGCACTGAGGTTTTTTTTTCTCTTTACATAAAGAAGTGAGCATAACACACATGGTATGTAACTGTAAGCTTTTGTATTTTCTTCCTGTTCTTACGAATGAATCTCACAGTCATGATCTGTCCTAGAGTCTAGAGCACTGAAATCTTTGTGGTACTGTTTGCTGCTCTGGGTCTTGGAATGTTTTTATGTCAGCAGCTGATACTCACTCCCATTGAGTAACATTACCATAACAGTGATGCTGTCTCTGGAACCACCTTCTAAAGCAGCACTTACAAGTTCACAGCCAATGTACTCAGCTGCATCTTCATAGAAATTCTTAGCATATAGTTCTTTCTTGCTTCCCTTCTTACTGTCTATATTGGGTAAACTGTTAGTTTCTTTCTTGCTACAAGGGTCATAATTACTCCCTTCTGGAGAAAATGTTTCTGCATTTTTAGCCTGATGAATGCAAGCTTCAGAATATATTGAATCAGACGACCTTTTCATTAGATTAGTAGTTGACATACCTTCCTCATATTCAGGTTTGTACTGGAACAGCACTCGGATGTTACTGTCTGATGGGGAAAGAGGCTTGTTAGATAGCCAGAACTTGTTTTTAGGGCCAGAAACATATGTATCTTTATATGAATGAAACAAAGTTATTACTAGTGCAGTGACTTCCTTCTTGTCCAGAACTTCCCAAAGCCCATTAGTGGCTACGATGAGAAACTGACATAGATCATCCAGAGGGACAGAAATTGTTTGGGGTGCTGGAATAATGAACTTCTTCAACGTGAGGTTCCCATGAAATCCAAGACCTCTGGTGGTTTTTATGAGCCCTTCCAGGAGGCCATTTGAACTGATGACTGCTCCTCTCTGAAGGACTCTACTTCTCTCCTTGCTGTTTCGTGTCGAGTGTTCTTTTGTCAGGCAAAACCCTTTTCCATTTCTGCATAAGACTGCTTGCACGTTACCTAAAAGGAAAGGGTGGGGTTTTTTTTTTAAAGAGAGTTCTAATTATCGGTTTGTGTAAAAATATGCTACTTATTCTATTTCAATACTAAACACAAAGTATACCATGTAAATATCTTTAGAATACATAAGCTCAGCACTGCACAAATATGATTTTGAACTGGGAAACCACCTAATATTTGAATATCAATGATAACCCAGTAGCATTTAAAATAACTAAAACTACAGGTCTTGAAAATTAACTTCTAAATCAAATTTTTATGAAACTATTAAAATATGATTTTTACTATTAACACCTATGTAGCAGATTTTTGAAATATTCAAATAAAGTTTTTTAATGACTAAATTATGTGTATTGTGGGTATGTGCACATGAGGAGGGCAGAGGCCAGAAGAGAGTATTGGATCCCCAGAGCTGAAGTTATAGTTGGTTGTGAGCCACCCAATATGGATGCTGGGAACTGAACTCTAATCCTCTGGGAAAGCAGCAGGTGTTCTTAAAGACTGAAACATCTTTACAGCAGCAGGTACTTTTTTTAGTTAAAAAAAACAAAACGACACAAAACTTTGAGGATTGGAGAGAGAACCCAGCAGTAAAGAGCACACAGTGGCAGAGGAAAACTTCAAGTCTAAGAAAATCTGATGCCCTTGGCCTCTGTACCTGTATTTGTGTGTACAGACCCACACACATACACATAAAAATAACAAATCCTTAAAGGAAAGTTGCCAAGCCTGATAAACACGAGTTCCATTCTAGGATCTCACGTGGTGAAAACTGGCTTCTGTGATTTGTCCTCTGACCTACATACATACATAGGTGCACACAGAGACACACAAAGTTAAAAAAAATTGTAATTGGTCAAAGTTAAAACCCGAATGTATTTAGGATGTAAATGATAAAATTGTTTTCTGTAACATAAGTTCTATAAAAATTCCTATTAGGGAAATAGGCAACCACATTAAATCGTGCAGTTGAAAACTGATGGCAGTATAATATGATTGTAGTTGAGATGGTGTTTACATCATATTCGTTGACTGAAAGAAGAGTGAAACAAAGCATAGTCCCAGTGGACTGAGAAGATGAGTCAGCAATCACCTGGCATAAAACCAGATAAAAAAATTCTCTGAAGCAGCCACAAGGGGGATCCACATTCTGAAGAGAAGAGCAAGAGTAACAGCAATGCCAGCCAGGCCAAATGGAAGCAGGTTCCAGCAACAGAAAATCCCGCCAATCGAATTCCACACCAGGTTGAGTATTTCTTTTGAAAATGAGAGGCAAATGATATGGGTGGTGGATGCCGTTTTACTTAGTACTTAAGAGGCTGAAGCAAGTGGATGCCGATGAGGTTTAGGCCATCCTGGGTTACATAGTGAGTTACAGGACAGTCAGGGATATATAGTAGAGAAACTCTGTCTCAAAAAAAAATTTATCACCAGGAGACAGACATCACAGAGACCAAGGACATCCTCCAGATGAGAAACACCAAATGAACAAGTCTAAAAAGGAGTTAAGAACAAGAGTATGAGTTCCTAAAGGATGCAACATTTTTTTCTTATTGAAATATATAAAAATAATGGGCTGTTGTGGTAGTTTGAATATAGTTGGCACCCATAAACTCAAGGAGTGGCATTATTAGGTGTGGCCTTAATGGAAGAAGTGTCTGTGGAGGCGGCCCTGCCCAGTGAGACAGTCCACGTCCTATATCTTGTAAGATGTAGGACTCTTCAGCCACCTCTCCAGCACCATGTCTGCCTGCACACGGCCATGCACCATCATCATGATAATGGACAGAACCTCTGAACTTGTGAATAAAATAAAAAACCCTTTATTTTAAATGTTTTCCTTTATAAATAGAGTTGGTGTGGTCATGGTATCTTCACAGCAATAGAAACTCTAACCAAGACAACTGCTGAAAAATCTAATACTATGCAGAATATGTAAGTATACATCATACAAACATTTACAAACAAATGTAATCAAAATAATGGCTGAGCCATACACACCTGTAATCCCAGCACTCTGGAGTCATAGATTCCAGGATACCCTAAGATGCCTAGAAAGAGTCAACACAAAATATGGTACAGAGAACTGGAGCAGGAGTAAACTGCTTTTACAGAGGATAACAAACAGATGGCAATGTTGAAGAAACATGACAAATAGAACTTTTAGCTATTGCTAAATGAATAGTGTCATGGCATCACCATTCTGTAAAACTGATAGTTTCACTCCCAGTATATGTATTTTTGTATTTTAATCCTGTAAGCATTTAATGAAGTAAAGAAATAGATGATCAAGAAAAATTATTAGAATATAAATGATAAGGACAAAAACTTAGCCAGAGCTGATTATAGGCTGGCATCCCAGTTTTAAGAGGCTAAGGTAGCAGGACTACAAATTCAAGACCATCCTTGAAATGTAGTGAAATCCCATGCTAAAGCGAAAACAACAAAGTGGGCTGGAAATGTAGCTTGGTGATAGGGGGATTTGCCCAGCATCTTAGCCAGTAGAAAGCCAGGAAAACTGAAGGAAAAATGGCTATTCTACTGTTTGACACAACATGACCGCTGAGTATGAAAACAATCAGGGTGCTTGACCAGCATGCACAAAGGTTGTACTGGCAGTACCGAGAATTGTGGCATATGTCTGTAACTCCAGCTCTCGCTCTCAAGAAGTAGAGGCAGGAGGATCAGAAGTTCGATGAGATCCTCCTGGGTTACGTAGTGAGTCTGAGGCCAGCCTGGGATACAAGACTCCTGGCACCAAAAGTTGTCCTAACAGTTATAATGGACCAACCTGAGCAAGTATGCTGAGAAAAATCAACTTTGCAGTCTCCACAAAGAAGGCAGTGGGTTCCTTATGTCTGTTTTTTGTTTTGATCTAGCTATCATAGGTATTCATTTTTCACATATATCAACATCTTTATTACTACCTCATTTGGAAATTTTTTTAACTAAAGTATACATGTGTATATATGTGTACACACTAAATTTTCATACATATGTATATGTACACAAGTAAATATATATACATAAATATGTGTATATATGTACAATATATGCGAGAAAATGTGTGTTTGTGTATCCATCTGAAGAAGTCAGAGGACAATTTAGGATTCAGCGCTGTTCTTCCAACATGGTTTCAGGGATTGAACTCAGGTTGTCATCAGACTTGGCAGCGAGTACTTTAACCTCTGAGTCATCTCACCAGTCCCATTTGGAAAAGTTAATGCTTTATCACATTGGACATGACGTATAACATTTTCCTTCAAGGCTGAAACATTCCATCCCGCAGAGACCACTCCTTAAGCAGAAAGGCAACAACTCAAAATAGCTTCAAGAAGTTCTTGCAATTTACCAGACTCATTAGGCCCCTCCTTCCCAGCATAAGCTATAAAGCTGCCAAGAGTCACACTCTGACAAACCAAGCTGCAAAGATGAGACAAGTTGCAAAAAGGCGGTGAGGCCAGACCAGCTACTTAGAAGAAGCAGAAACTAGCCTATCTGCCTGGAAAAGGTTTAGAAAAGAGTCACTTGGAAAGGACACTCTTCAACCTGTTGAGCTGCCTTCAGGTTGTGCAGTGTGCTCCAAGTTCCCAGCTTTTGTGAGCTGTTACCCATGTTGGTGTGGGCTTTGGTGACGCAGCTGGCTGTGAATTATTTCTGCTCCTGTAAGTAACTCTTCATCCATATTCCTGTAATTTACCCCAGAAAGCTCATTGGATCACCAAGTTGGACTTTGATGGTATCAGTACTTTGGTCTATTATGGGTCCCTTATCTGGGGTGAGTAGATGTGTGTGTTGTGTCTCCTGAAGAAGAGTTTTGTCACATAGTAATATCAGTGCCTATAAAATAGTTAAAAAATTATTTTTGTTCCTGAAATCTGTATTTAAACTGAGGTTTTTGTTTCTTAATTGTTAAATGCAATGTCTAGATATTAATAAATCACTAAGTGATTAATTCTAGAAGCAAGAGAGGTTTTCTGTGGCATTTACAATATTTAGGTGTCAAGGATACACACCAGCATTTGCAATGTGTAGTACCCCAGAGATGATCTGTGAGGTCTTCTGGGAATGAAAACTCTCAACGCCCTGCTGGTCTGTTTTTGTCAAGTCCTTACTAGTATATGGGTTCTTAATTGTACCCTCTACTATACAAGTGAGTGCAGAGCAGCCACTCCACCGAACCCGAGAAACCTCATTCCTTCCAAGCCGTAGAAGCCTATCCATTCTCCAAAACGCCTTTGCAAAGACTTTGTGTATCTCCTCATATTCCCGTCTATGGGTTCTGAAGGTTTTGTATATGGAAGAGATAGCCTCTTCTTTGGCTCTGTATTCTTCCCTGAACACAGTCTGAAAGGAATCGATCAGTTGCTGCTGCTCAGCTGTCATTTGGTAGGAAGGATCATGTTTAGACAGTTGATGGAGAAGTAAAACCTGGAACTCCTTTGATGCCATGTCCGCTGCTGCACTGCCATGATGACCATCGAACAAGCCAAAAAAGCACACATTGGCTTTACCACCAAAATCATTCATGACTGTGAATTTACCATTCGGGTCAGCTTTCCAGGTGGAATTGCTGTTGCCACAGATGGCTACCCCTTTAATCACCAGATGGGAGATGTTTGGAGAATGCGTGGAAGTGTGGCCAACCTTATCACAAAGTCTGAAGTATGATGGGACTTGTTTTTTCCAAAGCAGCTCAAACGCATAATTCATACTCTGAAGGACTTTTTCACTGAACATGAAGGATGTCAGTAGTTTAGAAATCACAAACTGTCTCTGCATACTGATCACTGAGGGCTTTGGTTTCTTCCCTCCCATCCACTGGAAACCCAGCATACTCAGAGCATTGTGATGTTTCTTATGGAGAAAAGTTCCAGCAGTGTTGATTTCTTGGTGGCAGACAGAGCAGGGGAACGTGACCTCTTGACCGTTACTCAGCTGCTCGATAGACTCCTCATGGTCACTGGGGGTTCTTGGTATCTTAGGCTTTCCTTTTTTAACACGCTTTTTTTTACTTTGTGTCAGCGACTCATCCGAAGCAAATGTTGAAGTTTTTTTATTCCACTCTTTTGATCTCCAAAATACTCTGCAAGAAAGGTGAAATATGTTTACGGATCAGGAACTAGAGAGGTAGCTCAGTGGTTTGGAGCACCTGTTCTTACATGGGACCTGCATGAGGTCCATAACCATCAATAACTCATTCCAGGAGATCTGATGGCCTCTTCTGACCGTTGTGGACACTACTGCATGCACATGCAGACAAACCAAAGGGTGTTCAATTAAAATAGTCAAGTCTCAAGTAAAAAAGTAGGACCTTTTGGTCACTACTGGACCTAGGGCCTTGTATGTGATGGGCAAGTGCAGTTTTTCTTTGGTATTTGGAGACAGGGTTCCTCTGTGTAACTTTGGAGCCTGTCCTGGAACTTGCTTTGTAGCCCAGACTGGCTTCGAACTCAAGAGATTCACCTGCCTCTGCCTCCTGAGTGCTGGACCAAGGCCAACATCCCTTTCTCTTGGGGAGAGGACCAATAGTGGACTTTTGACAAAATGAAAAGAGCCCTCCTGGGGCTGGAGAGATGGCTCAGCGGTTAAGAGCACTGACTGCTCTTCCAGAGGACCCAGGTTCGATTCCCAGCACCCACATGGCAGCTCACAACTGTCTGAAAATGCAGTTTCATGAGATCTGACACCTTCACACCAACAAACATAATAAAGTTAAATAAAAAAAAAAAGAAAAGAGCCCTCCTTTCGGCCTCCCGCTTTGAGTCTCTCTGATATCACCAAACCATTCACCTAATATGTGGATGAGAATAAGGGGGTGGCAAAAGGGGTGCTAACTCAGGCTAACCCTGGAAGAAGCCAGTGGCCTATATCTCCAAAAAGATGGACAATGTGGCAACAGGATGGCCCCCTGCCTCTGTATGGTGGCCGCAGTAGCCACCCTGGTCAAAGATGCAGATAAATTGACCACTGACTATAATAGCACTCTATGCCATAGAGACAGTTATCCTCCAACCTCCTGACAGATGGCTCTCGAATGCCTGAATAACCCACTACCAGTCACTATTACTCAACCCTGAACCCTGAACAGGAATGCAACATCACTAAACCCAGCCACCCTGCTCCCCAATTTGGAACCTACTGTTTGTGTACCTCATGACTGCCATCAGATAATGGCTGAATACCGTGGAACCAGGGGAGATTTGACCGATTGCCAGCTTCATGATGCAGATCATACCTAGTTCACGGATGGCAGCAGTTTCCTCAAAGAAGGTAAGCGTAAGGCAGGGACAGCTGTGGTAGATGGACAGACAGACACTGCCACCAGGGACCAAGGCAGAGACAGCTGTGGTAGATGGACAGACAGACACTGCCACCAGGGACCTCTGCTCAAAAAGCACAGCTAATAGCCCTTACCAAGGCCTTGGAACTAGCAAAAGGACAAAAAGTAAACATCTATACAGACATGCATTTGCAACTGCCCACATTCACAGGGAAACTTATAAAAGGAGGGGATTACTAACCTCAGCTGGAAAAGAGATTTAAATTAAGACTCAAATCCTGGCATTATTGAGGGCCCTCTTCCTGCCAAAGAAGGTGAGCACTATTCATTGCCCAGGGCATCAAAGGGCAATGATACCATTTCCAAGGGAAACCGGATGGCCAATGAGACGGTTAAAAAGGCCGTGTTGAACTCAGAAATACTAACCCTGGCAGAGGCACCTCCCTCCACAGAAGATTATTTCCAATATTCCACCCAGGATCTAGAGATTATCCAGAAACTTAATGCGAACTTTGATGAACAACAAAAAGCTTGGAAATACCAGGAGAATCGTGTTACCCAAGAAAGATGCCTTTGAGCTGGTCAGCCAAATGCATCGATGGACTCATTTAGGACACAAAAAGATTAAATCTCTAATGAAAAAGACAGATTTTTATATTCCAGGTCTTAACTCCCTCATACAGCAGGCAATGTCAACTTGCTTCCCCTGCACCAAGGTAAATGCAGGACGTCAAAATGCCCCGGAGGGCATAAGAATAAGGGGAGACCGACCTGGTACTCATTGGGAAGTAGACTTCACCAACAAAACTGGGAAAATATGGTAATAAATAACTCCTAGTTTTTATAGACACCTCTGGTTGGACAGAAGCTTTTCCCACCAAACGAGAGACGGCCCAATTGGTAAAGAAGATACTCCTAACGCCGGGTACTTGGTTCCCGATTCAGGAAGATGGTGGGCTTGCAATATGGGCCTGACGCCTTGTGTGGCAACTTCGGTTTTTTGATAACTCCAAGGATTACTGTATGCTCGTTCAACTAGTACTTAGGGTCTTTTATGATTCCGCTGACACATTTGAAGATGAATTTGATGAGCACCTGAACCACTATCAGAGGAAGTCTATCTCCCTGACTCTAGCAGTAATCTTAGGCCTTGGAGTTGCAGCCAGTGTCAGCACTAGTATTGCTGCTCTGGTGGAGGCTCCCCAATATTATAATGAATTAAGGACAGCCATGAATGAAGACTTAAAAGCCCTAGAACAGTCCATCTCTAAGCTTGAAGAGTGGATGACCTCATTCTCTGAGGTGGTGTTACAGAATAGGGGTGGATTAGACTTGTTGTTTCTCCAAGAAGGAGGACTCTGTGCTGCCCTAAAAGAACAATGTTGTTTTTACGTAGACCACTCTGGTGTAATCAAGGATTCCATGGCTAAGCTCAGAAATAGGTTAGATAAACGACAGCGAAATAGAGAGGCACAGCAAGGCTGGTATGAAGGATGGTTTAATAGCTCCCCCTGGCTCACAACCCTCACCTCCACTATCACTGGTCCCTTAATCATTCTGCTGCTTCTTTTAACCTTTGGACCCTGCATCTTCAACTCCTGATGTTCGTTACTCAAGCTTTAATATTAACCCAGTAATACCAGACCCTTAGGAGAGATTCAAAAAAAAAAATCCCAAGATTGGGATATGACCCAATCAAAGGGGCCGGGGGGCCAGGGGTGAAAGACTCTGGCTGGGCCACATCAGCTAAACCGCCCCTAATCCTTCCCTACTCCTCCTCTGGGAACCAGGAACCTGAGAATCACCCACACTAGTGGGTACTTTGGGTACTTGTGAGTGTGTGTGTGTGTATGAATGTGTGTGTATGTGTGTGTGTG
>NW_004949138.1:2877759-2886153 GCF_000317375.1 Microtus ochrogaster
GAGGTCCTTCACCTGCTGAGGGACCTCTAGCGTCAGAATAAAAGTTCCTCTTGATATTGCATAAACTGAGGTGTGAGTGGTCTCTTGGAGTGACTCTACCCTGGTGATTGGACTCCAGGGTCCAAAACCACCTAAACTATATCTTCAGCCCCAAAGGTTTTAAGCTATTTTGAATAAAATGTATATAAAATTTTCACTTGCTTTAAAAAATAATATGCATGTAGAGCATATAGTTTTATGAGCTATGATGGCCTTCGGGGACATAATACGAAATAATAAAACTTCACCAGCAGTTACTCCCTACATCAGAACTTCAATTTTCCATGTTTATGGGATAGCTATGACATAGCTCTGTCAAAAATGGAGCCATACTTAGAATGAAAACATCAGTCATAGCTCAGTGTGGTGGTGCATGCTTGTAATTCCAGCACCAGGGAAGCTAAAAACGAAGGTTGCTGCAAGTTCAAAGCCAACCTGGGATATATAGTTTAAGGATAGCTGGGCTCCAGAATGATACCTTAGCTCAAAAAATAAAACAAAGTATAGCTAAATTAAGAGCACAGAGAAAGGAGTTAGGTACAGTGATAAATACCTGTCGCCCAGGGCTAGGGAAGTGAAAGTAGTAGTGTCTGAAGTTCATGGTTAAACTGGACTACCTGAGATCCTGCCAAAACAAAGCAAGCAAACAAGCCAGGAAGCAAGTAAGTAAGCAAGCTGGTGAGAAAGAAGGGGGGGGCGGGTGAGGGAGGGAAAAGGGAGAAAAGTGTTGGCAGCGGGGAGGCTATGCCAGAATCTCTCCTTTGGACAAGGTAAAGGAGTAGCTCATTCCTAAATCTGCATAGTCTAACAGGAAGACAAAGATTCATCTATTGCTAAGAGAGTGAAGAAAAAAAATACTCTAAAGAATGCTGTAAGCAAGTCAAGCAGTGGTGGCATACACCTTTGATCCCAGCATTAGGGGTATAAGGAAAGTGGGCCTCATTGAATTAAAGGGCAGCCTAATCTACAGATTGAGTTCTAGGACACCCAGGTCTACACAGAGAAATACTGTCTCAAAACAAAAGCAGAAAGAATACTGCAGACTTACATATGTGAAAGAAATCTAACTGCAGTCAATAAATAATGGGAGAGACAATGCTTCAACTAAACATTTTTCACTGCAAAGTGGAACTTCCAATGCCAAGGATGGGTTACTTCTAATTGAGCCATTGGCCAAAGAGGCCCGAGGGAAATCTGAAAACCACAGGTTATTGCCAAAGCTATCGGTTCTCTCTGAAAACTGGTGGTAAAGCCCTATTATTGAAGACAACACATATACCATCACTGAACATGGTGACCACCTAGAGCCTTTACCCCTGCTGACTAGTGCTCCTCATCTTAGAAGGTACTCTGCATGGTACCAAAGGACAAAGCTAAACACCAACTGAGCTACAAACCCTGAGGATACAGTGGTGACCTCCTGCATGTTCCACTGGTGCAATAGTGGCACAAATGTTGTGGGAGTAGCCTGCCACTGCCTGAACAGATTTACTGCTCACTCCCTGAGTCCTAATTAGAAACCCATGGCTGACCTGAAACTAGATAGATAATGGGCCTAGGGGAGAACCAAATACTATTGTTCTGCTAAAAGAACATAGCAACAAAATGACCCTTAATGACATTTTGCTATACCTATATGTCAGTATTTTATTTGACCACCATCAAAAGAGCTTCCTCCTGCAATAGATGGGAATTAGTACACAGACTACAAATAACCAATGTGTAGAGAGAAAGATTTTGGAACACTCAGTCCAAAATAGGACACATCCATTAAACTGCTTCCTTTGATGTTCTGGGATATATACAGAAGAAGTGGAAAAACCATAGAAGTCAGAGGTAATGGATAACTCAAAGGAGTCAGATATTAGACACAATAGGTCAATAATGAGGCATTTGAGGTTCAGCCCCAAGTTCCTCTTCAAGGTTCAGATCGGATACTACAGGAAGTGAAATGAACTTTTTTTATTCATTGTATTTGAGGGAGAATGAATCCTCTCACTCCATGCTGTTCTAAACAAGTCTCTTGCAGGGCGGTGGTGGCGCACGCCTTTAATCCCAGCACTCGGGAGGCAGAGGCAGGCGGATCTCTGTGAGTTCGAGACCAGCCTGGTCTACAGAGCCAGTTCCAGGACAGGCTCCAAAGCCACAGAGAAACCCTGTCTTGAAAAACCAAAATAAAAATAAAAATAAATAAATAAATAAATAAATAAAATAAACAAGTCTCTTTATTCTTTTGTCTCTATTATAATTCTCCTGTCCTAATTCTAATTCCTCCTAGCTTCTCCTCTAGCCTTCTCCTCTCTTTTTACAGGAGGCTTGGAGCAACAAAAAATTTACAAAAGTTAACCTCTCAATTGTCAAAAGCACATTCCTAGGGTAAGCAATAAGTAGCTGAGCCATTTACCATGGCAACACAAGATTCTAAATTTACAGGAGTAAGACTGTAATCAGAGCCCAGTGGCACAGTGTCCGTAGGTCTTTTATCAGCTAGACTTGGCAAGCAAAGAATTGGCATGCTTTTCTTAGGGTGCTTTGTGTAGCAACCTTGGTTGGACACCTGTGACTCTGACCTTGTGCATAGCTGTAAAGTTTTCAACTTATTATCTATTTACAAGAAGCCTTTAGTCTAATTTATACTTGCTCTGAGGTGAAAGTGAGCTAATTGTGTGCAGTCAGTCTGAGCAAAAAGAACAAAGCAGGCTTTTAAGTGTCTACAATTCTTGTTGGACAAATAGATCTAGTTATGAAGCATGTTCTAATATATTTTCTATATTTCAATATTGTACAATAAATGAAAAGACATCTCCCTGACCACCCACGATAAAACTGAGATGTGATCATGAGATTACATATACACATCACATGAGAGTGCACACTACAATCCAGGTGGTATTGGGGAGACACCAAGTTTCCAGAGCTGATGGTCCAGCAGGCCTTGCCTGGACAGGATTAACCTCCACCAGAGAATCCTCCTCTGCTGGGTTGACTACATACCACTTTTCATCTGCAGTAACTCTCACAGCTTCTGACAGTCTGACATACATGTTTACAGAGACCATGACAGCATGCATAGGACCTGCACAAGTCCAAACCACACAGGGTCCCATTGAAGGATAAGAACAAACTCCACTTTGAGAAAGAACTCCATTTTAGACAGGACCTCACTAAGGGGGTGAATGTAGCCCAGCAAAGTCATAAGCATTCCCAAGAAACTGTGCCTGCCCTGGTCAAAGTGACCCAGCAGGCTATCCAAGCAACATCTGCTTGCTTCAAACCTCCTTGTAGGTCCTGATTAACCACTGTTTTGACTGTTTTGAAATTCCCCTATACCCCAACCAACAAATTCAAAAGTTGTATACTTTTATCCAATCCCAAAATGCCAAGGTTTGTGCTACCCTGCCTTGCAGTTGGTGTGTTGGATAGTTGTCCGAGTGAGCTAACTTGTAATCAATAAACCCCAGTGTATTTGCATTCAATGCTGGCTCTGTGATGGTCTTTGGGGGCCCCATGACATGGCATAACACCAGTGCTAAGAGGGAGAAGAAGACGACGGAAGCCCCTATTCCAAAGATAGAAGCTATCACCAATTGACAATTGCCTGCAAAGAGAAAGTTAACTTTCTCCAAAGGGGTCTCTTGCTGTGAGAGACATCACATATATTCCACATCAGGGCAAACCTCAACACACAACAGTAGATGGCCAAGACAAAATGAACTCAAAGGTATTTCTGCAACTATTTTTTTTAAACTTTGTTTGGGCAGTTTTTGAATCTTACCAGTCTTTTGCTATGCATTATGGTTTTTGATTTTATATTTTTATGGGGTTTGTATTGTGTGCTTCTTGAACTTTTGATTTGTTTTTATTCTATTTTTTATTTGTTTTTTTTTGTAGTTTGTGGGGTTTTTGTTTGTTTGTTTGTTTTTGGCCTGTTTTCTAAAGAGAAAGATAGAAAAAGAAAGTATGGAATTGGGTGGCTAGGGGAGTGGGGAGGATATAGAAGGTGAGGGAAGGGAACTATAATCAGAATATACTGTATAAAAATTATTTTCCATTAAATACTGAAAAAAGAATATTGTGGATATAATTATCTAATGATGATATTTACTATCCAACTAGGTTTTAATGTAAAAATATTTATTATTTATCTGTGTGTATATGTGTGGATGTGAATAGGTCACAGCCCAAGTGTGAAAATTAGGGGAATTTCTCCTTCCACTATGTAGTTGGGAAACAAATTCAGACAGACTATCAGGGTAGGTGGCAAGTGCCATCTTAGGCCCTTTGTAGCTTAGGGATTTTGTTTGTTTTGCTTTGGTTTTTACAACAGGATCGTATACAACACTAACTTGTCTCTAACTTGATAGGTTAGTCAAGTCTGGCCTTGAATTTCTGATCCTCCTGTGAATCATTCTGCCTGGCCTTCAAGTTTTCATTTCATTTCTTTTCTTTCTCTCTTTTTGTAAAATTGTCAGACTTTACCAATGGCTCACATCTATGATCCTAGTACTGAAGAGGCTGAAGAAGGAGAATTATTATGATGTCAAATCAGCCTGGCTAACAGAATGAGGGATACTGGAAAGATAGCTTAATGGTTACAAATGTCCAGAGTTCTCTCAGAGAACCTAAGTGAAGTTCCCAACACCCATTCTGGTCTACTTCTGAGAAAATTTTACATCTCTGGTCTTATGTGCAAATACCCACACATATACATAATTTCAAATGTGAACTGGCCTGGGTGCTGGTGGTGCACGCCTTTAATCCAAGCACTCAAGCAACTGAGTTCAAGGCTGGCCTGGTTTACAGGGTGAGTTACAGGACATCCAGCGATACCCAAAAACCTGTCTCAGAAAAAAAAGAAAGAAAGAAAGAAAGAAAGAAAGAAAGAAAGAAAGAAAGAAAGAAAGAAAGAAAGAAAGAAAGAGAGAAAGAAAGATAGATGTGGGCATGGTGGCACAAGTCTTTAACCCCAGCCCTCAGGATCATAGGCTAGCAGATAGGCCAACCTGATCTACACAATGAGTGAACGCAAGGTCAGCCAGGGCACCACAGCAAACAAACAACAACAAAATTAAGTTAAATAAGGGCTGTAGACTTGACTTAGCAGTTATACTTGATACTCTTGCAGAGACTGTGGGTTCAGCTCCCAGTACCCACATGGCTCCAGTTCCACGAGATCTGACACCCTCTTTCCAGCTTCAGAAGATGCCAAGCATGCACACCAGCAAAACAGCCATACACAGCCGGGCGGTGGTGGTGCACGCCTTTAATCCCAGCACTCGGGAGGCAGAGACAGGCGGATCTCTGTGAGTTCGAGACCAGCTTGGTCTACAGAGCTAGTTCCAGGACAGGCTCCAAAGCCACAGAGAAACCCTGTCTCGAAAAAACAAAAAAACAAACAAAAAAAAACCAAACAGCCATACACATTAAATTAAAAAAATAGAAAATAAGCAGTGTGGTGGTGGTCCACGCCTTTAATCCCAGCACTCAGGAGGCAGAGGCAGGTGGATCTCTGTAAATTCAAGGTCAGCCTAGTGAGCCTGAACTCAATAGCCTTGAGCTAGTTCCAGGGTTCCAGGACAGACTCCAAAATAACAGAGAAACCCTGTCTGGAACAAAAAAAAAAAAAGGAAGAAGGAAGAAAGGAAGGAAGGAAGGAAGGAAGGAAGGAAGGAAGGAAGGAAGGAAGGAAAGAAAGAAAGAAAAGTTAAAATGGGGAGGGTGTAAAAACTTGAAAAACTGTGGGGTACTTACCACACAAGCCTGCTAACCTGAGCTCCATTCCACAAGTGCACAGGTGGAATCTGTCCTTTGCTCTCCACGTGTGCACCAATGGTATGTATGCACACACACCTCATGAGCACAAATATATACTATAATAATACATTTTAAGGCTAGCCTGTTATACATAGCAAGTTCCAGAACAGGCAGAACTACAGAGAGAGATTGTAAGTCAAAAAACCAAAATGATAGTAACAATGTATTTTAATATTTTAGGGGACTAGAGAGATAGCTCTGAAGTTAAGAGTGCTTACTGCTCTTGTACAGAGCCTGATTTCAACTCCAGCCCCCATGTTAGGTTGCTCATAACTGCCTGTAACTCCAGTTCTAGGGGAACCTGATATGTTTCTTCTTCTGAACACCTTGGGCACCTGCACACACACACACACACACACACACACACACACACACCACATATACACATAATTAAAAAACAAATCTTTAAAAAATTCATCAAAACATCCAGGTGGTGGTTGCTCACGCCTTTAATCCCAGGATTTAGGAGGCAGAGGCAGGCTGATCTCTGTGCGTTCAAGGCCAAACTGGCTCCAAGGCTACAAAGAAACCTTGTCTCAAACAAACAAACAAACAAACAAACAAACAAAGAAAAATTAATCAAAACAGATGACTCAGAGGTTAAGCATACTTGCTGAGCAATTGTGAGATTCCAGCACCCACTAAACAACTGGGTGTCACATGCATACCCATAACCCCAACTCCAAGGACCGTAAAGATAGGAAGATCACTAGAGCTTGCTGGCTTACAGTCCAGACAAGAAAACCCAAAGCTCAGGGGCAGGAAGTGGTGCCTCAATAACAACAGGCAAGGAGTGATGGGGAAGGACATTTGATGCTCTCTTTTGGCCCCATGGGAACACGCACATATCAATCAATCACTCTTTTTAAGAGTCAAAATAAATAAATACCTTAAAGCACTAGTCAGGTCCATTTCCATGTTTCTTTGGATGCAATACTTTTTCTCTGTTCTTAGTTTACTCCAGTCTCACAGTGTTTGTTCTTCTATTTTGTGCACAGGTGGAGGAAGACGAGGAGTATAAGGAGGATGGGAAGAGGAAAAAAGGAGGAGTGAAGAAGAAGTGGTTATGGCAAACAGTGAAGGGGGTAGTGATGGAGGAGGTGAGGTCTTCCCTGATTAATGGAGGCTCCCTGTTAGAATGTTGACCATCTCACCTAGAATTCCAGCCACAGCAACCTTTGTGATCCAGGATCTAAAACAGTAGGTCCCAAGAGTGTTAGCCAACTTCCCAGTGGGGTTTCTAAAGGAGGCTCAAGCTTGAAATGCACCATCTCACACCTATTCCACAGAATAAAAGTATCAGAGTGAAAGACCCTCGAGGAGGACCTTTTGTCAGGAGAAGACCTCCCCAACGCCAAGGAACAGGCCAAGACTGCACAGATGCAAATCGCAAGAGGTTTATTGAGTAGACACAGATACCTGCAGGCGGCAAGATCTCTCAGAAGACTTGCACGCCTGCCAACTGGAGGGCGGGCTTTTTATAGGGAAGAGCAAAAAGCAAGTTTACAGAAGCAAAAGCGTGGTTATTGGAAGGAGGCGGGGGGGGGGCATGAATGGTTTCCTCTCTCAGCATGGATGTCTGGCAACAGTCATCCTGTTCCTATCTTATAGATATCCTGTTTTGCAGTCAACCTGCTTTGTTGATGTCCTATCTTATTGACATCCTGCCATGCAGTCTTCCTATCTCATAGACATCCTGCTCTCTCAAGCACATGGGATGTTCTTACGAAAGCAAACAGGACGTTCCCCCGGGAGCATTCTAGCTGAGGGGTTTTGAAGAGGGGGTCTGTAGGGTCTTTCAAGAGGTTGGCTTTCTTATTTTATTTCTGGTTAATTGTGGGATTTTGAAAACAATTATTATGGGAGACTAGAGAAATGACTCAGGGGTTAAGAGCACTGGACCCAAGTTTGATTCCCTCTCCCCAAATGGTGGCTCCCAACCACCTGTAACTCCAGTCTCAGGGGACTTGGCACTCTTCTGTCCTCCTCGGCCATCACCATGCAGGCACACGCACACAGACTCTGCAGAAAGAGCTGTAGGGGGAGGGGGTCATGCGGCTCACGATTCCAGATGATGGTCTGTCACAACTGGAAAATCTAGACAATAGGAACTTGTAATAAGCAGAGAGCAGGCCAGTGAGATGGCTTGCTGGTCACATCACAGTCACAGTCAGAAGGGAGGGCTGGCCAGTGAGATGACTCAGTAGGCTTTGGTAAGCCTGACAACCTAAGCTGGACCTCAGAATCCACATAGTAGGAGAAAGCAAACTCTGCTACGTTGTCTCTGACCACACACACACAGAAAGAGAGAGAGAGAGAGAAAGAGGGGAAGAATGGGAGAGAGATGTTTTTTAGGAGAGATTAGTGATTTATAACCTGTCCTTTCCTCTCCAACTTGCTTTTGGTCATAGAATTTTATCACAGCAACAGAAACCTTAATTAGGGGCTAGAGAGATGGCTCAGTGGTTAAGAGCATTGCCTGCTCTTCCAAAGGTCCTGAGTTCAATTCCCGGCAACCACATGGTGGTTCACAACCATCTG
>NW_004949138.1:2886558-2890556 GCF_000317375.1 Microtus ochrogaster
CCAGCCTGTAAACATATATATACCAATGAAAACCAGCCTGTAAACATATATATACCAATGAAAACCAGCTGTAAACTTCTTTCTGTAGTTAAAAAGAAAGAAAAACAGAAGAAAGAAATCATTATGATGTTTTCCAAACTGCTAAATTGAGTTTCATCTTTAGGACTGAAAGATATAAGTCAAATATAGCACTTGTTAGCATATGTGAGGCTCTCGAGTTTATTCTAAGCACCACATTTTAAAAGTGTAGTATATACACCTCTAATCCTATAGCCCAGCAGGGAGGCAGGTGGAGCAGCAAAAGTTCAAACCCACTAGGCTGCACAGCTACATGGCACCTCCTCAAAAACAAATGAATAAAAAAAAAGCAATGTCTGTAACCCAAGCAGGACAATCAGATCATCCTTGGGAGAAAATAATAATTTTAAATTTTAAAACAAAACAAAAGGTTGGAGAGACAGTTCAGTAGTTGAGAGTATACAGTACTCTTGCTGAAGACTGGAGTTTGATTTCCAGCACCCACTGTGGGCTAAAAAATCACCTGTAATTCTAGTTTCAGGAATTATGACTTCTTCTGGCCTCTATGTGCATCTGCACACATGTGCACATATACACACATATATAATAGATAACAAAATAAAAAGGTTTACCATTAAGTTTCATTCCCAATCATTAGATTTTTGGGGATTTGGGGTTTTTGTTTTGTTGGTTTGGTTTGGTTTTTAAGACAGGGTTTTTCTGTAACTTTGGAGCCTGTCCTGAAACTCGTTCTTGTAGACCAGAGTGGCCTCAAACTCTCAGAGGCCTGCCTGCATTAGTTTTGAGACAATATCTTGTAATGTATCTAGCCTAGCCTTGAGTTCCGTCTTGGCCTCCACTTGTCAGGATTGTAGGTTATAACACTATGTCTTACTCTTTTAAACACATTACATATAAACTTTAATGAATTTCTGTCTTTTGAAAACAACCCATTTTGGTTTGGTGGTAAAGGTCTATGATCTAAGTACATGGACTGTGGGTAGGAGAATGTCATGTTCTAGGCCATCTTAGGCTGCATGAGACTTTGTTTCAAAAATAACTAAGTGAGCTGAGTGCTGGTGATGCCCACTTTTAATCCAACCACGCAGGGGAGACAGAGACAGATGGATCTCTGTCTCGTCTCAAAAGGGAGAGCTCAGGACAGCCAAGGCTACATAGAGAAAAAAACAACCAATCAATCAACAAATAGAAAATAAATCACAGAGGATGTGAAACATTGGCCTTGAGTTTGATTATATAATTTATATTGATATATTTTTAAAGTTTAATTTTAAAACCTTTTGAAATTGGGGCTTGCTCAGTGGTTAAGAGCACTTGCTGCTCTTATAGAGGACCTGAGTTCAGTTCCCAGCACCCACACAGGGCAGCTTACAACTCTAGTTCCAGAAGACCCAACATCTCGTACTTCTGCAGGCACCTGTGTAGATGGAGCGGAGGTGGGCTGCTTCCCGCGGCCTGGCTCCCAGCTAGCTTTACCCAAAATAATTACATGGAAACTGTATTCTTTTAAACACTGCCTAGCCCATTAGTTCCAGCCTCTTATTGGCTAGCTCTTACATATTGATCTAACCCATTTCTAATACTCTGTGTAACACCACAAACTGGCTTACCAAGAAAGATCTTAACCTGCGTCTGTCTGGAGTGGGAGAATCATGGCGACTGCCTGGCTCGGCTTCTTTCTCCCAGCATTCTGTTCTGTCTACTCCGCCTACCTAATTTTCTGTCCTATCAGGCCAAGCAGTTTTCTTTATTAGTTAACCAATGAAAGCAACAGATAAGATACAAGACCCACCTCCATCACACCTGAACACAGATACACTGACACACATATAGACATAGTTAAGAATAATAAAAATAAATTTTGTTAGGACATAAAACTTCAGTGACTTAGGCTTGATCTCATCTGACAGCTTCTTTCCTGTAGTCCAGCTTCTATAGTGCCAGAAAGTACTCTGCAAATTGCCAGGAGAAGAAAGCAATCCATAGCCCTCTAGCTATGTTATCTATGAGCCACAATAATGGTCAGCATGGCCAGATATTCTAAAAGGTGAAATGGTGGCACTTGTATGTTGGTGACAACCAAAAGTTGTCAAATTGTACTTAAGACCCAGACAACAAAAGAAACCTAGCCTACTATCCAGGGATAGTGAGTTATGGATCTAAGAAGTGAACCTACCACTTTATTAGAGGAGCATAACTCATAACTACATTCTAAAAATCATCCTTATAATCACAGGTGATTATAACTTTACCCTTCATCAAATAAGTTTCTCTTTACATCAGATAGAGATAATTACAAAAAAAATCACAACTGGATACAACACAGAGTTCAACCAATCTTGGGAAGTTAGCCTGGCCCAGTGGTTGCATCTACAGCACAATGCCTATACTTGAGGCTAAGGAAATATCTAGGAAGAGAGGGCAAAAAGTCCGTAAAAAGCAAAAGGCTGGATGTGGTGGCACACACATTTAATCACAGCACTTGGGAGGCAGAATTCGACAGATCTGAATGTGAGGCCAGCCTGGTCTACAGAGTTCCAGGACAACCAGAGCTACATAGAGAAACCTGTCAGGAGCCATTTCCCCCCCAAAATATTGCAGGGACCATTGTCCTGGGGAGTTTGCAGAGAGCCCCACACCCCAACGGTATTTAGAACTGTTTTGTTGGCAGAGCCTACCCCACACCCAACTATCTTGAGAGCTATCTGTTAGCAGAACCTGCCCCACATTCCAACTATCTAGAGAACTAGGTATGTCAGCTCGTGACTTCCTGACCAAGGAATTGTGACCTGACCGATCTTAACCTCCTGGCAGATGACCTCGCGACCGGCTCGAACTATCGCTGCAAGATTCCTTCCTGCCCATGCCCCTGCCTCCCATCCCAACCCAAATTCCTCATCCAGGGGCTATATAAGCGGTAACCATGACGCTAATAAATGGAGGCTTTGACAAAAGAATTTTGCTTGGCCTCCTTCCTCTCTCCCGCCCATGTCTTTTCAGATAGCGCCTCTCCAGGACCCTGGAATAACTGAACTTCCAGGCTAGTTACAACCCCTAGACTAACTGACCCGCCAGGGTGGTCTACAGAAACCCTCTGTCATAAACCAAACAAACAAATAAATGAAATGATTGTAATAGCAGAAGGACCGGGAAGTCTAACGTGAGACTAGGTTTCCTAGAAATGACTGTCTTAGTAATGTTCACCAGAGACAACTGCTCAGATGTGGATCCAAGACAAAGTCTTTATCAGATGGCCAGCAACACTGGGTGTTCAAGATCACAGTGTAGCACTGAACATTTCTCAGGGTGGGCTTTTAAGCACACATGCACACACACACATACACACACACACACACACACACATACACATGTACGTTCTGGGTTGATATATTTTATTTAACAAGAACACTCAGTCAGAAGAGGAACTACAGAAGCAAACAGTCAATGTTGGTACACTTGGAGACTTTCCCAGAACTATATAGACTTTGATGGATTTGACCTTTTAGTTTGGGCAGGTGGAACTGTCTATATACTGAGTTTTACAACCTGAATGTTACTTCCATCATGGGGTCAGTTGTGTTAAGGTTTGGGAGCCTAATAAATTATGGAGCCCTGTTACAGTAATACCTAAACAGTAACAATATCAATAGAAATGCTAGTTCAGAAGGTAGGAAATTTCACAGGCAACTATACACAGATATCCAAACAACTAATGACTCCTGAGAGAAGGGCAATTAATCTTTCCTAGGGATGACACCCTTAATTTGTTATCCAATACAAAGTGATAAGCCCTGAAATCATATACACACAAACAACAAAAATGGACCCAGCAGATTGTATTATATATGTGTGTATCTCTCACTATATATAAAATAATAATGAAAAAAGGTCAAGAATTTAAAGAGGGCATGGAAAGGTTGGAGGGAGGAAAGGGAAAAGAGACATGATGTAATATATAT
>NW_004949138.1:2892949-2893784 GCF_000317375.1 Microtus ochrogaster
TAGGTTGTTTCCAGGTTCTGACTATTACAAACAATGCTGCTATGAACATAGTTGAGCATATACTTTTGTTGTATGATAGGGCATCTCTTGGGTATCACCTTGCACTTCTGACTGATATACTTTCTCTTCCTGAGAACTAGACAAGCCGTACCATACCTTGTTTACGTGGTGCTGGTGATTAAATCCAGTATCTCTTGTGTGCTGCTGAGTCACAGCCTTAGCTTCTCCTCCCAGCTCTTTACTTTTCTTCCTCTATTATTGGAGACTGAGCATAGGGTCTTGCGTATTATAGGAAAGTGTTGTCCAGCCAAGCTATGTCTCCAGCTATCATTTTCGGTTTGTTTTTGTTTTGTCTATCTACTTATTTATTTTGTGTGTGTGAGTGTTTTGCCTGTGTGATGCCAGTGCACCATGTGAATGCCTGGTGTCTTCTGAGACTAGAAGAAGGAACTGGAGTGACAGACAACTATGGGCTGCCCTATGTGTGCTCAAAACTCAATCCAGATCCTATGTAAGAGGTGCAAGGGGTCTTAACCATTGAGCCATCTCTCCAGCTCCCTGCTGTCTGTTTATTGGAGACAGGGTCTCACAAAGCCTGGGTAGCCTCAAATTCCTGATCCTTCTGCCTCTCCTTCCTGAGTGTTGGGATTAGAAACATCAGCTACTGTATCAAGCTTCTTTTGATATTTAAAACGGCTTATTTTTATTTGTGTTGGAGGCTATATATGTTAAGGAATTTGTGTGGGTTGAAGGACAAGTTCCAAGAATTGATTTTCTCGCCTTTAATCCCAGCACTCGGGAGGCAGAGGCAGGTGGATCTCTGTGAGTTCGAGAC
>NW_004949138.1:2894616-2899061 GCF_000317375.1 Microtus ochrogaster
AAAAAAAAAAAAAAAAAAAAAGGAGAAAGATGAGGGAGGAAGGACTCTGTGTGAGCAGTTGCTGCAGTTTCTATTCAGATTATCTGTAAACTTAAAACTGTGTATTCAGATTTATTTTTATGTGTCTGTGTGAGTTTATACACACATGAGTGCAGTGCCTGCAGAGGCTAGAAGAGATGTCAGATATCCTAAAGCTGAAGTTAAAGGTGGCTATGAGCTGCTTGAGTACTGGGGACAGGTTTACTGGGAGAGCAGCAAGTTCTCTCTCCCTCCCTCCCTCTCTCTCTCCCTCCCTCTCTCTCTCTCTCTCTCTCTCTCTCTCTCTCTCTCTGTGTGTCTGTATGTTTCTTAAATTTTACTTCTTAAAAATAAAGAAGACTTACGTGCATGTCTGTGCACCACATTATATGTTTGGTCCCCTTAAAGGCAGGAGAAGGTACTGGAACTGGAGTTACAGATGGCTGTGAACCACCATGAGGGTACTAGGGTACCTCTTAACCACTGAGCTACGTTTCAAGCCCCAGCAAGTGCCCTTAACTACTGAGTCATTTTTCCAGCCTATGTTTATTCACTAAAGTGTGTGTGTGTGTGTGTGTGTGTGTGTGTGTGTGTGGTATATGCAAACAGTCTAAAAAACCTTTCTGGGTGTTCTTCCAGTAATGCATCTCCTCATAATTTATGTCTAAAATACATATATTGTGAGACCCTCATCCCTTATTCTCAAAGGAACAAGAAGGAATTTCCTAGCAGGATGTTTTAAAATCAAAAACCCGACTAGCTTCATGTTCCCAGACAAGGCAGTGACTTCCCCACTCGGGAAATTTCAAAGCACAAGGATCCCCAGCCACCTGGTGGAGACTGATAAAGATGTCCTGACTCAGGGACATGGTGACCTTGCTCTAAAAACAAAAAACAAGCTGATGTAACAGGATAGGAGAGAGCAAGGACCTTGAACCCGTGTCAACCCCCCCCCTCCATGGCCCTGAAGGACTTGTAGTTTTTGCCTTTAAAAAGCTAACCTCGGCAGACCTGATTCTTCCAGGGAAAGGGCGGTTGAGTGGCCTCCTTGTTCAGGATTAAGCAGGCCATGAGGGGTGACAGAGGATGTGGTGAGGAGGGCCTGGAGGAAGGTTCAGGCCTTTTGTGCCCCATATCCCTTTTGATTTCCATTTGTGTGAAATGGCTTTTCGTCACATCAAGCCTGCACCTGGTAAAACATCCTTTAGCGAACCCTTGCTGAAGAGGAATCAGGACCTTGCCCCCAATTTTGCAGAGCAGGCTTCTAACTTTCCTTTGGTGACAAAAATAAACAATGTGATTGACAACTTGATTGTGGCTCCAGGGACATTTAAAGTGCAAATTGAAGAAGTCCAATGTAGGCCCATATTTCTTTTTTTTTTTTTTTTTGGTTTTTTGAGACAGGGTTTCTCTGTGGCTTTGGAGCCTGTCCTGGAACTAGCTCTTGTAGACCAGGCTGGTCTCGAACTCACAGAGATCTGCCTGCCTCTGCCTCCCAAGTGCTGGGATTAAAGGCGTGCACCACCACTGCCCAGCAGGCCCATATTTCATACAAGATATTTACAGCCAATGTTTGGTTTCCAAGGCAGCTACTATCCTGCCAGACAAGCTGTGGCTACCGACCAAAAGCCTGGGATTGTCTGGGGTGACTTGGGCTCATATCCACAATATTTGGTATATGGTAGTAGGATGGTGGGATGGGAGGGAGGGAGCTAGGACACAGGGCAGGGATACACACCATGCATGTCTGCTTCAGTTAGCAGATGCTGCAGATCCACACAATGTAAAATACTAGACAACCAAACATCCGCCTTTGCAGGTCTTCATTCTTCTAAACAGTAGGTAATGTTTTCTGGGTTTCATTCTAGTATATTAGATCCAGAAATTTAGTGTGATGCCCTGCTTTCTCTTCTCTTTGACGTAACATTGGTTTCTGAATCTTTGCTACCTAGAATCTATAGTCTGTTTTATGGCAAGACTGGAAAATGGCTTTTTGAAATTAGTGGAAAAATTGGAGCATATGTAAACAGAAATGCCAATTTTTTGATGGTCATTGTTGCTGCTTCACATGAATATGAAATTGATGCAAAAGGAAGCCCATTCTTCATGTTCAATTCTTGGGGTAGGAAGGATAGAGGGGGACTTTTTCTTAAAATGAAAATAATTACTGCTATTTTAAAATTTCCTGATTGTTGAATGTGAGACCCTCTAACGTGATTTGAGAAGCTGTACACATATAGACAGAGTTATTTTCCTCTTTGCATTCTTAATTTGTTTGGGGGAAATTGGTAGGAGTCTAATTACTGTTTACTTCATTGTTGTATTGCAGTAAAAAAATTTGAAACAAAAAAAAACAAATAAACAAAAAAAAGTAGATTTCATCAGAAGGAACATTGCCAGATTCTTTATATGAGGCTACAATTACCCTGATACCCAAACATCAGAAAGACATTACTAAGAAAGAGAATTATAGACCAATATTACTCATGAACATTAATGCAAAATTACTAAATAAAAACAAGCAAATCAAATCCAAGAATACATCAGAACCATCATCTGCCATGATCAAGTCGGCTTTATCCCAGAGATGCAGGGATGGTTCAATACACAAAAATCTCTCAATGTAATCCACCATATAAACAAACTGAAAAACAAAAACCACATGATCATCTCATTAGATACTGAAAAAGCATTTGGCAAAATACAACATCCCTTCATGATAAACGTCTTGGAGAGAGCAGGGATACAAGGAACATATCTAAACATAATTAAGGCAATATACAGCAAGCCAACAGCCAACATCAAACTAAATGGAGAGAAACTCCCAGCGAGTCCACTGAAATCAGGAATAAGACAAGGTTGTCCACTCTCTCCATACCTATTAAACATAGTTCTTTGGTGTAGGAGCCTTCTTTCTATGCGTTGCTTTCATTGGTTGAATAAAGAGACTGCCTTGGCCTTTTGATAGGACAGCAGCTTAGATAGGCAAAGTAGACAGAACAGAATGCTGGGAGAAAGGAGGCAGAGGCAGAGAGCCGCTGCCATGAAGCTGCCAGGTCAGACATGGTGAATCTTTCCCGGTAAGCCATGACCTCATGGTGACATACAGATTATTAGAAATGGGTTGAATCAAGATGTAAGAATTAGCCAAGAAGAGGCTAGAGCTAATGGGTCAGGCAGCAATTTAATTAATACAATTTCTGTGTGGTTATTTCAGGGGATAAGCTAACCAGGAGCTGGGCAGGACGCAGCCCACTACTCCTTTTACAACAGAGTGGCTCTCCAACATGGTAACAAACTCCATGTAAAACCTGAGAGGGCTTAAAAAGGAGAGAGAGAGAGTTTAACACAGCTTTTTGCTGTTTGCTGGTGGAGTATCACAGCTCCTTTAAGAGAAATTTTCCTGATTTCTCTCTCTCTCTTTTTCTCTCTCTCTCCTCTAAGTAATAAAGGCTCAGTTATGATTTTATACTATGTGTCTGTCACATGTCCTTACCCACATGCCCGCTCGCCATTGGGAAATCTGCCGCCGCTCGGGTGCCGGACTCCAGAGCCAGGGCCCGGCACCCGCCCGCGCTGATACTGCCCACCCACCCTCTGGGGATCCACCAGAGCTTGCTGCTGCTCCATGAGCATTTTAAGAATAACACCCGGATGTTGGTGTGCCTACTTGGGATCAGGAAGAAAGTACTCTGAGACCATGCCAATGGCTCAGCTCTCCCCACCTGTACCTGGGCAGGTGGCAGGATCAGGTCTACTAAGCGTGCACAAGCAGGAGAGCATGGCAGATTTCTGCCACCATACACAGAGATGTTTCCAGGCTGCACAGTGCTCTGTGTGGCAGATTTGATGTAACTCAGATAATAAGAGTTTATGTGCTGCACGTTCAGTCTCAGAGTTAAAGTGCTGAGTGCAGCTCCTATCTGGCGGCCCCAGAGCTAGCAGAAATGGTACATCCACCATTTTGAAATTAGAGAGAGGTGGAGCCAACTTTCAGATGAGATCAGGCACATTCAGGGTGGTATGGCCGTAGACTGGAGCCAACATTCAGAACAGCCCACCACTCTGCGGCTCAGGGGCACAACTTACTCAGAGGCACAAGGGGCTCTGCCATGTTGGACTGGGCAGGGCAAGCCAGCAGTACCTGTTCTTGACCTAGGAATGTCACAGCTTAGATTCTTAAATGTTTAGTAATTTAAAAGCACAAAGCAAAAATGTTCCTGGACAGCAAAGAGTTACAAGCAATGCAATAGAATAGATTCAGAGACAAAAGATCTCTAAATGGGTCATAGTGTTAGATAGACATATGTAGGCTTGGGAGAGAGAAGAAAAAGAATATAGAGAATAAAGTTAATGCTTTAAAAAAAAAAGGCACACCAAAAAGCTACAGAGAAACCCTGTCTCGAAAAAAAACCAAATAAAAAATA
>NW_004949138.1:2899731-2901510 GCF_000317375.1 Microtus ochrogaster
ACTTGGGAGGCAGAGGCAGGCGGATCTCTGTGAGTTCGAGACCAGCCTGGTCTACAAGAGCTAGTTCCAGGACAGGCTCCAAAAGCCACAGAGAAACCCTGTCTCGAAAAACCAAAAAAAATAGAAAAATAAAAATATAATGTATAATCAGGAAATATAGGTTGCTAATGGATAATCATTGATAATAGTCAAGTTTGTATTCATGTTAGTTAGATTTTCAAGATATATAAAGATATATTTCAGGTAGTAGGCATACTTCATGTCTTTCAAAAACTACAGAATATGGCATTTTAAATGTTTTAATAACTTAGGGTTTTCATGACAATGAGACACAAAGAATGGGTAAGGAAAATGTGGTACATTTACACGATGGAGAAAAAAACATCTTAAATTTTGTAGGAAAATAGATGGAGCTAGAAAACATCTGATACCCAGAAAAACAATTATCACATTTACTCACTCATAGGTGGTTTTTAAACATAAAGCAAGGAAAACTAGCCCACAAATCACAATCCCAGAGAACCTAGACAACAATGAGGACATACACAGATCTTCATGGGAAGTAGAAAAAGACAAGATCTCCTGAGTAAATTGGGAGCATAGGGACCTTGGGAGAGGGTTGAAGGGGAGGGGAGAGTCAAGAAGGGGAGCAGAGAAAAATGTAGAGCTCAATTAAAATCATTAAAAACAGTAGGTTTCATGTGTTTTTAAATATATAAACTTCAAAAATGTTTACCAGTCCACCCCCCTCTCTCTGTGTTTGTGTGTGTGTCTGTGTGTGTTTTGAGATGGGGTCTCATATAACCAAGAATGGCCTCATACTTAGTATGTGATAAAGACTGTTTGTAGACTTCTGGTCTTCCTACTTCTACCTCCAGCTTCCAGGATTAATGGTGTGCACCACCATGCCCAGCCACATTCACCAACCTTAAAACATTATTTTTTACTGTTTGTCTATTTGAGTTATATATTTTCCAAGACTGATTTGATACATACCCAAGAATAACCTTGAGCTTCTGATCCTCCTTCCTCCACATCCCCTGCCCTTGGACAGTAGCCAGCTACACTCACCAACCTTACTCTTCCATTTTTTCTTGTTACTTGCCTTTCTCCATGCAGAATACATTAGTTTGACTTGTCACCCTCCCAACTATAGGACAACCAAATACATATTGTTTAGTGGAAGAGTAAACTTTGGTCAGAGGGAAAGATACCCATGGCCAAGACTAAAAACTTTGGTTTAGTCAGTTGGTAGTACATGGTGGAAGGAGAGAACCAGCTTGTTGTTGGTTGTCCTCCGGCTCCCATACTCCTGGACACACACACACACACACACACACACACACACACACAAACAATGTAAAGAATCAGAAGTCCAGTCTCTTAAGTAGGCTGCTGTTATTTTGTTTGCTAAAATTACCAGCCAGTACTATATAGACCTTTACCTAAGGGCTGGAGTCCTTTGATCTCAGGCACAAGGCTCTATGATCAATCCTCAGCGTCATAAAAATTAACTAATTGACTAATATCACTCCAAACCAAACCAAAAATCACTTCCCTTTCAATCTCTAATTTCCTAGGGGATTTGATTTGCACTTTCTGCTGTAAGGGAAAAATGCTCAGATACCGCACCATGTGGTACAAGCTGCTTAGAAGATACTACACTCAGGATGCTATGTTTCTGTCCAGAATTTTGTTGGTTGAGTGTTTCAGAGCCTGTGGTTTGGGAAGATGGAGTGGGCGGCTTACCAACAGTTCTTATAAACATCTTTTTTTTTT
>NW_004949138.1:2902052-2903703 GCF_000317375.1 Microtus ochrogaster
GATAGAACATCCCCATTGTCTCAGTGTGTGGGTGCACCCCTCGCGGTCCTGAGTTCCTTGTTCGTGCTCTTTCTCCTTCTGCTCCTGATTTGGACCTTGAGATTTCAGTCCGGTGCTCCAATGTGGGTCTCTGTTTCTGTCTCCTTTCATCGCCTGATGAAGGTGATGCCTTCTGGAGGATGCCTATATGTTTGTCTTTGGATTCACCTTCTTATTTAGCTTCTCTAGGATCACTAACTATAGGCTCAATGTCCTTTATTTATGGCTAGAAACCAAATATTAGTTAGTGAGTACATCCCATGTTCCTCTTTTTGGGTCTGGTCTCATAAACATCTTATTTAATAAGTAGTGTTTATTTAATAGTAGAAACACAGAGAGAACACATTAGAGAAAACGCCTGCTTAGCCTGCTCAGCTCATGGTCCCAGATCAAGCCTGCTAGTGTATTTAGAGGAGTCGCCTCTGTGCCAGCTTCAGGCCTGAGTTGCCAGCCTGCTGAGGTGGACGTGTGGGCCCATATTTCCATATGGCATAAAAGCCATTAGCCCGGTACGAGCTGATTACCTAGCTCTGCAGACAAGCTGTCTCTGCCCTTAACAAAAGCCAGGTTGCCTGCTCCTAGCTTCTTTTGTTAAAATGTGGATTACCTGAGAAGAGATGTTTGACTGAAGCTGATGACTTAAGAGTTCAGATATTTGGTGCTTCCTTCCTTTTGTAATTTGGAAGGTGTCTTATAGAGATGCTAATTCAAGGCCTACCTGACTGCCAGATGCGGCTGTGACTCAAACCCAGGCACCTGGTTGCCTAGGTGATGGTGTAATATGTTTTCCCCCTCTCTGCTCAATTTGGTGTGGGTATATAAAATGTTGGGACAATAAACGAGAGGACTGGCCTTTTCCATGATGACGGTGTAAGCCGTGTCAGTTCTTTTCCTCGCGACTCTGTTCCTGCCGGGTTAGGGAATTAGAGAATTTATGTTGGGCCCTCACGGGCCACAACATGGACGGAGCAAACAAAGAACAATGCCACTGTTGTAAAGAGCCACGTTTACTCTGCCAGCTTCTTTCCTTTGTCAGTTTATTTTCTAAGTCTGTAATTCTGCCTGACTTCTCAACAGCTCTGCTTTCAGGGCAAAAGTCAGTGATCCTACAGTGGGTCACAAGGTCTATAGGATCTGGTGAGAGTCAGACCCTTCCTGTCTCTGCACTTTCCCATCCTCCAAGGACCTTCAAGCATGCACTGTGCACTCCTTAAACCTGCACTCCCCAAAGCCAGCACCCTCACAGCCATGTCCTTCATGGTGCCCAGTTAGTCCTTGCTTTCTCAATTTTTTTCTCTCACTTCCACAAGTAATCCTCAACATTGCCAGAAGGAAGTGGAACCAGGCCATAATTCCAACGCTGAAGAGGCGGAGGCAGGAGAATCCCTGCAAATTGAAGGTCAGCCTAAACTACATAGGAGATCCTGTATCAAAAAAGAAAAAAAAAAGAAAAAGAAAGAAAAAAGAAAGAAAGAGAAAAGAAAGCAAAAGAAGACAACAGATCTTGTATCCTGGCACATTACTAAAGGTGTTTATCAGCTGTAGGAGTTCTTTGGTAGAGTTTTTGGGGTCGCTTATGTATACTATCATATCATCTGCAAATAACGAAAGC
>NW_004949138.1:2905633-2906592 GCF_000317375.1 Microtus ochrogaster
CAGGGAACCCTGATTGCTCTTCAAGCTGATGAGGGAGAGGCACTTGATGGGGGAGGGGGAGGGAAATGGGAGACGGTGGCGAGGAGGAGGCAGAAATCCTTAATAAATAAATAAATTAAAAAAAAAGAATAAGAAAAAGCAGAGACTTGAATATAATAAGTGAAAAAAGAAAAAAAGACGACAACAGAGCAATAGCAGTGAAAAGACTACAGTGGAACACCACATTCACAACACATTCATTGCGGTATATATTGCTTATTTGAGATAAGAACTCACTACATAGCCCTAGCTGGCCTGGAATCTGTCTGCCTCTGCCTCCCAAATACTTGGATTAGAGATGTGCAGTGCCACACTTAGCTAGCCAGTGTAGTTTGTTATTATAGTTGTTTCTTACTAGTTACTGGTAATTTTTTATTGTGCCTAATCTACAAAGTAACTTTTTCACAGGCATCTTGTGTGTAACAAACAGAGAATGTAGACTTTGGTATTCACTGGCATGTGTCCCCGGGGCTTTGGAAGGCTTCAGGGGAGTCACACAAGCTAAAACCAAACAATGAGAACTCTGTTAAGAGCTTAGCTACCAAGCAGTGTTACTCTTTAAAACCTTACTGCTTTACCTGGACCTGAAGTTTTAGCTTCTGGGAAGTTTGAGCTACGAAGATCCCCCAAATTCAAAGCCTGCCTGGATTACAGAATGAGTTCAAGGCCAGAGTGGGTAATTTACTTAGACCTTGTCCCCTCCAACCAAAAAATGCCCAGAATATTTCTATGTGGTAGGCATTTGCCCCATAAATGCGTGGAGGCCCACTTTGTTTCAATCACTGGTGCCACAATAAAGCTAAACAAACACAAAAATATAGTGAAGGTGTTGTTCTTTTGGAAAACTACAACTCCCAGACTCCCCCTGGACTATGGTTGCCTGTGCGCACACCTGCGCACAGGTGTGGGATATTCTTCCC
>NW_004949138.1:2916078-2917272 GCF_000317375.1 Microtus ochrogaster
TCCCTCCCCCATTAAAGTGGACCCACGTGGGAGCCGCCGTGTCGTGTCTGTGTTTGTTCCGCCGTGCGTGTCTGTCCTGTGCCCCGTGTTCAAGAAGAACACACCTGCCCCCCTTTTATTATTTTTTAAGAAGAACAGAAGGTGTGTGTTGTCTTGGCTGAGGTGTAATTCATTTAGGGCCCTGCTTAGCACATGCTGGGTTTGAGTATAAAAAAAAATACTGCAAAACCTGACAATGAAAGAATTCTGTTCTTTAGATTATTGTTAGAAAGTTTGTCTGCCATGTGTGAGACTGTAGGGGGTGTATTATTTGTATTTTGATAAATAAATCTTTACTGAAGACCTGAGGCAAAACTAAAGCCACTAGAGGTCAGATAATGGTGACACACATCTTTAACCCCAGGATTTGGGAGACAGAGTTAGATGGATCTCTGTGAGTTTAAGGCCACCCAAGAGCAATAGTGAAAGGAATCCAGGTGGTGGTGGCTCACACCTTTAATCCCAGTCCTAGGGAGTCACATGCCTTTATTCTCAGCCTAGAGGGAAGATAAAATGGGAGGTGAGAGAAGCTTAGGCTGCTTAGTTTATGGCCGCTCAGCCTTGGTAGAGGTAAGACTTCTCTAGTGGTTTGCTTTGCTTTTTTGGATTTCGGGTTGAACCCCAATTTCTGTCTCTGGGTTTTTATTATTCAAGCTACACGAGACATGGGGCTTATTCCCTAGCACTACAAAACAAAACAATCACAAGACTGTGGCACAAGTTAACCCACACTTACAGACTGACATTCAATAAGAAAAAAAAATGTAAGAAGCATATGTTCCGGCTGGAGTGCAAGCTCAACAGTTAAGAGCATCTCTTAGATTTGAATTCCAGTCTCAGAGAGTACTGGAGTTCAATTCCCAGAATCCACAGGTAGTTTACAACTGCCTGTAACTGTAGAGACCTCACCTCCTCTCGTGGCCCGTTTAGACATTGCATGTGTGTTTCATATACATATACTTGACACACACAAATCTTTTTGTTTTATTTTTTTAAAAATATTTATTTATTTATTATGTATACAATACCCTGTCTGTGTGTATGTCTGCAGGCCAGGAGAGGGCACCAGACCTCATTCCAGATGGTTGTGAGCCACCATGTGGTTGCTGGGAATTGAACTCAGGACCTTTGGAAGAGCAGGCAATGCTCTTAACC
>NW_004949138.1:2917724-2923874 GCF_000317375.1 Microtus ochrogaster
GTCTTTCTGTCTGTCTGTCTATCTATCTATCTATCTATCTATCTATCTATCTATCTATCTATCTATCTATCTATCTATCTCCAAGAAGACCACCATGGAGCCACACTTCTGAATGCAAAAGCAAGGTTTTGTTTATTAAGTACAGGCTAACATGAGTCTCCTGTCACACAGTCTGACACAGCAGATAGAGGAAGAAGGACCCTGTTTATTTTTGTAAGGGATTTATAAAGACAAAAGCCACAAAGCAGTCACAAGGTTACAGTCTCAAAATACAAAATAATACTTATCACAATGGCTAAAGGTGAGGTTTTTACCTCACCTCAGCTGTTAGTTCCTGATAGGCTATTAGTATCTAAGAGGGGATAGCAACAGTCCCCCCCCCCCTTATGTCCTCCAGATATCTGCTGACTCTGTGCTAACCACAGAGGTGAAACAGTGGTTAATCAGGTACCAACAAGGACATTTGAAGCAAGCAGATGTAAACAGATGTTGTTTGAGTACCCTGGTGGGGCCACTTTGACCAGGGCAGGCACAGTCTCTTGGGAACATTTATGACTTTGCTGGATGTCCTTCAGCCCCCTAGTTAGGTTCTGTCTAAAATGAAGTTTTTTTTTTTTGTTTTTTTTTTTTTTCAAAATGGAGTTTGTTTTGCTCCTTCATCCTTCATAGCTTTTCACAGACAGGCCTAGAACTCACCAAATAAATCAAGCTGAGATACCTCAGCTACTAGCTTTTTTTCTGATCTTAGTTTTTCATGAATTGCTTCAGAAATTAGATTTCAGACTTGAAGACAGCCCAGATGTGCATCTGAGGGTGTGTGGAGGGCACAAGCAATGCAAACTTCTAGCACTTTCCTTCATTTCTGCCAACAATTGGCAAACCAACATGAAATCATACTTAAAAGAATTAGCTTCTCCTTTGCCACACCCACATTTCTGAGTGCTAGATCTCCTCATGAGGCCTAGAAGTCAAAACTCTGCTAACAGAGTCAGAGGTCTTCGTTAGCCGCCTATGTTGTCTTCTTGTCTCAGACCTGTTTTGTTAAAGGAAACTCAGTTCCAAACAGGCTGTGTGTGTATGTATGGAAGAAGGAAGAAGACAAGGGAGAAAAGAAGCCATATTTTAGCTAATTTCAAATTAGAATACCCCTAATATTTACTGAAAATCCAGTGTTTCTAAACATGGCTCTGAACCTTATTTGTTGGTTTCTTTATTCATTTTTGTTGTGATATTTTATGTTCTGACAAATGAAGCTTGCCTAAAGATCAGATGGAGTTAGCCAGAGAGGTGTGGAGGTCTCCACAGACAGGAGAGAGGAGGTGGTAAGACAGGTTGTAGATAAGGTCTCGGCCCTTTCCTTCTGAGGATTCTGAGAGGTAAGAGGTGACTGTAGCTGTTCCTTTACTTCTCTGATGTTGGGATATGGTTTCACGCAGTCCAGGCTGGCCCAAACTCTGTGAAGATGCTCTTGAAGATTTTTTTTGATCCTGCTGCCTCCACCTCTACTTGCTGAGATCACAGGTGCATGTCACCACAGTTTATGCACTTACTGACCATTGAATCCAGGGTTTCATGTGTACCCTCTGCCAACTGATTTACATGGCCAGTTCCTATTTGGTGTGCACACATACTCGTGTGTGTGTGTGTGTGTGTGTGTGTATGTGTTTGTGTGTCCTGTGTGTGAGTGCATGTGTTGTTATGCTGTGTGTGTGTGTGTGTGTGTGGTGTTGTTGTTATTGAGATAGCTGGTTCTCAAATTCATGGATTCAAGAAATTCTCTATTCTCAGCTATCTGAGCATAGCCATAGTTTGCCTTCAAAAGCAATAGATTTTCTTTGTGTTTGTTTAATTTTTAATTCAAAGTAATAATATGCATGATTAAAGTGTTACTGTGTTTATATGGCTAAATGTAATTGTAGGCTGAGTGGGGCAGCAAACACCTATAGTTTCAGCATTCAGGAAGATGGTGCACTAAGGTCAGAAGTTCCAGGTCAGGGCTGGGAGTATAGCTTCTAGGTTGAGCACTTGCTCAAGGGTTGGCTTGCTCCCCAGAAACATACATAAAAATAAACAAAAACAAAACCAGAGTTTGTGGTGTTGTGAATAAGATTTACCCCTGTGTGCTCATATGTTTGAATCCTTAGTCATGAGTGAGTGGGACTATTTGAGAAGGATTAGGGGAGTGGCTTTGTTGGAAGAAATGTGTCTATGGGGGTGTACTTTGAGGCTCAGTTCTTTCTCTCACTACTGCCTGCAGGTCAGGAAGTAGAATTCTGGGCTACTTCTCCAGCATCCTCCATATTACCCAACATGATGATAAATGTTACGAATATTCCTAAAAACAAGCCTCTCCGCCAATGCAAGTAATTCCAATCAGACCAAATCAAACCAAATTAAAAGATATCCAGGTTTAATTGGATATCTGCACTCTCAGGTGGCCTGAGTGGGGGAACGGAAAGTCAACAAGACCACCAAAAAGGAAGAGGGAAGACCACGTGTTTATTTTCTGAGGAGCAGGTTAAATAGTCTGTGGGAGTGGTCTTGACTTTTCCTGGGAAGGGGTCAAGGGAAAATATCCTAAGAGGGGCAGCTCCGCTGGCACAAAGAAATCCAATTAGGTCAGATCAAACCAAATTAAAATGCCCATTGTTTTATTAAATACGGCACTCTCAGGTGGCCGGGCACATGGCGGCGAGACAGGAAAGCAGGGCGCACGTGTTTCTCCTCGGGGAGCCCACTTAAATACCCTCCTCCATGACCATGCTTCCAGAGGCACTGGCCCCTCCCCCACTCCCTGGTACCCTGACTACCCATCCCCCTCCTGTGGAACAATTCTCCACATTTGTCCCCTTACCCACCCCCATTTGACCCCTCCCCATTCAAACCTAAAGTTCAAGCTTAACTTTCTCCCTCCCCTCCCTCCTACCCATCTCCCTAACCCCCACACACCTCACCTTACTTCTTGGGCCCCCACTACACACTAGACCCCTCCCAATCCTCCTCCAACTCCTCTCAGACCAGCTCTCACCTTAACCCTGCCCTTCTCTGCCCTCTCCAGGAAGAAGCAGGAGCCGATGGCATTCTTAAAGTCCACGTTCCCTTCTCTCTTCCAGATCTCTCTCAGATAGAAAAGCGGTTGGGTTCCTTCCATTTATATTAATGAGTTTCGCTATCTGTCCCAGGTCTACGATCTAACCTGGCATGACTTCTATGTCATCCAGACTTCTACTCTCACTCCTGAAGAGCGAAGAAGAATTCAGGCAGCAGCTAGACAGTAGGCAGACCAGACTCACCTACTAGATAGTAAGGTTCCTGTGGGAGAAGTGGCCCTGCCAGCCACAGAACCATACTGGGATTATCAACCCAGTATAACAGAAGTGGGACATCATGGTTTGATACCTCCTTCAGGGTATGGAGATAGTCTCA
This sequence comes from Microtus ochrogaster, assembly GCF_000317375.1. Classification (NCBI taxonomy): domain Eukaryota; kingdom Metazoa; phylum Chordata; class Mammalia; order Rodentia; family Cricetidae; genus Microtus; species Microtus ochrogaster. Next base: position 2,921,151 of record NW_004949138.1, read on the forward strand.
GGAAAAGTAGTTAATTCTGACAAACTTCGAGAGATCACATAGCTAGCTGACGAAAACCCAGCCATTTTTTTAAGTTTATTCTAAGAGACCATGGTCCAATATACTAGACTGGACTGAACCTCCCCAGGGAGAGTCACGATACTGGCTTCTGTAATGGTTGTTCTGTCTCTTTAAGAGACAAGCCACGCCCACTCCCTCTCCCACCTGCTGAGGCAGGCAGATCTTCCTGCTTGTAGCCTTAGTCTCTCTTTCTCCATCTCCCTCTCAGAGAGGCAGCTTCGGCCTCCTCTCTCTCTCTCTCTCTCTCTCTCTCTCTCTCTCTCTCTCTCTCTCCTCTTCTCTCTTCTTCCCCTTTCCTTCCATACTTCCATAACCATAAATACCCAGCCTCACTCTACGTGTCGTGCCTATCCATGTCTCTGCCTCTTGCCTGTCTGCCATTTGTCTCCCTTCTGGGGACCAGCCAACCCTCGAAGATGGGCAGCCATCTCTGCCTGAGACTGGCCGCTCTCAGGGCCTGCTGCCTGCTGCCACATGGCCCACTACCACGGCTTGGGGACCTACATCTTTTCTGCTGCCTGCTGCCGCCAGGGATCCTGCAGAATTTTTAATTTTTCCATCACAGATACCCATTTTATTTTCAGCACCAGATATTTTTTTTAAAATCTGGGACTGAGGAAGGTCCCCAACCCCTCTACAGGAATTGGAGAAAATGGCCTTTGAAGTTTTTAATGCCTGAGAAGAAACTGCTGAGTCCTCCAAGCCCAAGCCCCACCAGGATCCCCAGAAGGGGAACAAGGGAAGTCAACCACGAAGCTCCATCCCACTGGAGCTCAGCCTAAGTCAGCCTTGTGTAGGCTGCTTCAAACATGGTCTAAATGGCCATTTGGCATGATATTGCCCTGGGCCTCCACCTACAAGGTCATGCCCTATCTGCCAGCAACCTGGACTCTGGAAATAACAATGCCCCTGTGTGGGCTTGTCCTCTATGCCATGCCACGGAGGTCCAGCCTCCCCAACATCAGCAAGGGAGACTGTGCCAGCCTTTGAACTTCTCCACCTTGCAGAGGATTGATGCAGCCCAGACTTGGGGACTCCCATAGCCCTCTCGGAGCCTAGGCCAATCACGGTATATTCCACCTGCCGCCTCTCGCACCTACTGAGACACTCCTCTTTCCCTCTCTCTCTTTGGACCTTCATGAGTCCAGGTTTTTCACTTACTGTTTCTAGAAAAACCCCAAATTATTTTGACCTCCAGTCCTTCCCTAAACCCCACAACTCTCCTTTCTGCTCTCTACCCCTCTGGTACCTCCTCTCCAAGACTCTGTAGAGGCTTTAACCTCACACCTAGGCCAGGCCTTTTAGACCAGCCACTTACAGATCCCCAATTCACCCTGTTTGTTGACAGAAGTTCCCTATAGATAAATCAGGAAACCATCAGGCAGCATATGCCGTGGTCACTTCCACTAACACAGTTGAAGTGACCTGCCTGCCAATGGGAACCTCCTCACAAAAGCCCAAATTAATTGCCTTGACTAGGTCACTCCAAATAGCCAAGGCCCAACAGGCTAACATCTACACTGATTCTAAATATGCCTTCTTAATAGCCCATACCCATTGTGCACTCTGGAAGGAAAGGGGCTTCCTTACTACCAAGGGCACTCCCATAATTAATGGACCCCTTATAGCCAAACTCTTGGAGGCCCTCCAGCTCCCCACAAAAGTAGCCATTATTCACTGTTGGGGACACCAATCCTCCAAAAACCCAGTGGCCTTAGGCAATGCCAAGACTGACTCAGTGGCCCGGGGTCTAGCCTCTGATTCCACAGAACATATTTTGTTCTTAACTCCCTCCTACCAGCCCTGTTACCAATCAAAAAAAGGACAAGCTCATAAAAAAGGGGCCACAAAAGGAAAGGATGGATGGTTCTACTTAAATAACCGTCTCATCCTTCCTCAAGTCCAGGTATTGTCCATCATTTCAGACATCCACCAGACCTTACACACAGGCTCCAAAGCTTTGTTCTGCTTCTTGGAGCCCCTCTTTGACCCCACTCATCTCTGAGATCGTATTTCACAGGTTCACTCCTCCTGACAGCCGTGTGCCCAGGCCAGTCCACAGGGGGCCCTGCACACGTGTCAGTCTCTACACCAGCTTCGTAGATACCAACCGGTTGGAGACTGGCAGGTTGATTTCACCCATATGCCTACTCAAAAAACTCCCTTATCTCCTAACACTTGTGGACACTTTTACAGGATGAATAGAAGCGTTTCTGGCCTCCAGGGAAATGGGAGATGTGGTGGCTCAGGTACTGCTGAATTCCTTGGTTTGGCATCCCACTGACGATCCAGCTGGACAATGGGCCAGCCTTCACTTCCAGGTTCAAGGAGCTTGTGTCTGAAGCTCTCAACATCTGGAAATTCCACAACCCCTACCATCCACAGTCCTTGGGAAAGGAGGGGAGGGCCAATGGACTCATTAAGCAACAGCTAATCAAGCTCTCCATTGAACTCATTCACCTGCCTTCTCATCTCCCTTAAGGAACAGATGCCTGCCCCCTCTGGGATGACAGTATGCCTCTCCAGCCAACAACCAGCTTTCCCCTCCCCCATGTTGCCCCATGCCAGCCTAAAATGTTGGCCATAAGTATAACCTCAGCTTCCTCTCACCCCTTATACAAAGAGTCTGGAATGTAATCTCAGCCCCAGGCATCCATCTTTGAA
>NW_004949138.1:2925124-2926573 GCF_000317375.1 Microtus ochrogaster
GGGTCAAAATGACCTCTTACCTCATCTGATCTGGCAACAGCTCTCCAGTCAATTATTGGTAATAGCCCTTTCGAATAAGCCAATCAGAATAGTCAAAGAACATCCCCCCTTGCTTCTGTGGCCCCTTTAAAAGTAGACTGTGCCAGCTATTCGAGGTCCCTTGGCTTCCCGAATGCTGGGGGACCCCGTCATGACAGAATTAATAAAATCCTCATGCTTTTGTATCGGCTGTGGTGTGTGAGATGGTCCCTGGGGGCGACTCCTTCTTGGTGTTTGGATGCTAGAGTCCAACACTATACACTTTTAGTTCATTTAAAACAAAGAAAAACAATGAATAAAACATATAAAAGCCTAGAATTTTGAGTCATGTCAAAAGATAAGTAAGCACAGCTGTACACCCCTGGCTTTTACTACAGCAGCTCTACAAAGCCAGTTGATCTCAGCTCGTCCTGGACTTGCCAACAAGGACTCCTACCACACTTCCTGTATCTCTCTGCATATGAAACCGAGGGTGAAATAAATCCATTTTACCAAGAGTTCCCCAGCCCCACTCTGCCTGGAGAGGAGCCAATTCATGAGATAAGCAGAACCATGAATTGAGTACAAAGAAGAGAAGAGAAGAAAAGAGCTGCTGGGCTGCTGGGAACAATGCTTTCTTATGCAGGGATCTTTCACATTCATGCTAAGAAGGAGGATTTGACAAGTTAATTAATTTGTCTTTTTACTTACCTAGGTACTTCTGCCACTCAAATCCCTTATGCATTTCCAAGCCGGGAAACTGAACACATCAGTGCAGGTGTCTGTTGCTTGAGGATTTAGGACAAAGAGCTGGGAGGTGTGCCTCACCCCCTGAGGTGGGGTGGAGAAGGGACTGTCTAGATTTGTGAGGTCACCCTATCTGAAAGGAACACCAAGGGACGCGTACTCCTACATCTACTGACACAAGGCACTCTCCACTATGTGTCCCAGAGAGTCAAAGCTCTCTAAGTATTAATTTTGAGCAGGGCCCAGGAAGACACACTCTGAAATTCTAGTTTTGAGAGGTGGAGGCAGGAGGATCATGGAGTATTCTAGTATAACTTTGGTTGGAGAGTGTGATGTTACTACACAAAGCCAAGAGGAAAACAAAACAGAACAATTCCGGGCTGGGAGTGGTGCAGTGATCAAAGTGATTTTCTACCATTTTTAGTCTCCAAGTTCCACCCCGGCACCCTAATATAAAATAAAGCCACCAGTAATCAAAGGACTGTTTCCATGGATTGAACCCAAGGCTTCATGCATTTAAGACAAGTGCGTGACCACTAATTTATACCTTAGGACACGTTTGTTTTTTTTAAAAAATATTTATTTATTTATGATGCATACAATATCCTGTCTGTGTGTATGTCTGCAGGCCAGAAGAGGGCACCAGACCCCATTACAGATGGTTGTGAGCCACCATGTGGTTGC
>NW_004949138.1:2927073-2929387 GCF_000317375.1 Microtus ochrogaster
GACCAGGCTGGTCTCGAACTCACAGAGATCCGCCTGCCTCTGCCTCCCAAGTGCTGGGATTAAAGGCGTGCGCCACCACCGCCCGGCCCCTGGAATAATTCTTGAGAGTGTCTCAAGATATGAAGTACATGGGGGTGTTGTTGCTGCAGCTGGGGTCTGTGTTAATGTCCATGGCCTGTCTTACCACGAGGCAGTCATAGGAACTATGTGTGTTGAAATCTGAAGGCTGTAATGCAACCATGCCCTTCACTGGCCCTGTCCATTGATGGACATGACATCAGGAGAGCTGACCCCATCCCTCATGGCAGAACTGCCCCAACACTTGGGAGAGATGATCCCTCACCATAGGTATGGGAGAGCTAGCCCTGATGGGATGGGCCCAGGAGAGCTGTCTCAACATGTCATCTCACCTGAGGGGGGTGGTCCCAGTGGCCCAGGACTGACTAACTCAGTTATCATCCAGACCCACATCTTGAGCCTTGGGTTGGTCCACCGTGGTATTTACCCCATCTATATCCTACTGGAGAGTGTGCATGGACTGGTCCTGTCAACTGATAACCACAGGATCTACATGACTCTGGGCAATAGCAGGCTGCCCGAGAAAAGTTTCGGTGAGCGTCCAGTGATGATAGTGTGCAAGAGGCCTTGAACCAGACCCATGACATTTGTGGGTAGGGTGGACTGGACAAATGGGTGTAATGAGAGACAAACTGCAGCTCTCAGTGCCATGAGGATGAATGAAGAAGTGTGGGAGAGATGGGAAAGAAAAGTGTGGGTTTTGTTTGTTTGTATTCTTTTGTTTTTAAATAATTTGGGGGAGGTTTCCTTTTTGGGGAGGGATGCTGCAGTGGTTAGGGGCAGATATAGAGGGATGGGGAGGTGAGCAGGATTAGGGTGCTTGATGTGAAATTCTTAAAGAATCAATAAAGAATTATCTTATAGAAGTAATGTAAGGAGACACAGTAAAAATTTAATTTTTCTAAATTCTTTTATTAAATCAAAAGTCACACACACATACAAACCCAAAACAAAATACAATAACAAAACACTAACCAGCTTATCCCTGGATGGAATAAGGATGTTTCACCGTGATTTTCCAGATGCATACTGGTGTTGAGGTTGCAAGAATTTCTAACTTGCTTCATCAGTCCCATGTCAAGAAGGCACTAGAGGACCCTGCGGATGAAGAGCCCAACCCCCAGAGGTGGGAAGTGACTGAAAAAGGACGATTAAAAATCAGACTTTCAGCCAGGCGGTGGTGGCGCACACCTTTAATCCCAGCACTCAGGAGGCAGAGGCAGGTGGATCTCCGTGAGTTCGAGACCAGCCTGGTCTACAGAGCTAGTTCCAGGACAGGCTCCAAAGCCACAGAGAAACCTGTCTCGAAAAAAACAAAAAATAAAAAAAAAAATCAGACTTTCTAAGGTTTGACTGTCTAACATGACTTTTTTCTTGCTTTTGAAATTTGTGCCAGAATTGTCCTACAGTTAAGAGATTTATTGTTTTGTTTTCAACCTATGCAAACAAATCTAAATGCATCTTGACAGGGGAAATCAGAGGCACCCCTATCATACAAAACACCCTGATATTGTCTTGTCATACAAAAGATTGCTTTTATCCACCAGGACCCATAGTTTGGACCAAAGGGGAAAAAATAGTCACTAGTAAGATAGATGGAGGATACTTGGGATGTACCAATCTAACTGACCAACCCCAATGTAATAATACAGACCAACATAATCAAATATTTTTTTATAAATATTAATTAATTTATTTATTATGTATACAATATTCTGTCTGTGTGTATGTCTGCAGGCCAGAAGAGGACACGAGACCTCATTACAGATGGTTGTGAGCCACTATGTGGTTGCTGGGAATTGAACTCAGGACCTCTGGAAGAGCAGGCAGTGCTTTTAACCACTGAGCCATCTCTCCAGCCCCTCAAATATTCTTTAAAGGGTTTGATAATAGAAATTATGGGAGTGCTAAACTAAGAAGGGGGAGGGAAGATTTATTAATTATTTTAATTGAACTTAACATACATAGAGTCTTAACATACACTCTGTCTGTAAGGAATAATATGGGGTATAATCTCTGGGTCCATCTAGCACTGAAAAGACAATGAGAAAACTCCTTCTGAGTCAGAAGAGATTCCTCTATTCCCTTTATTTCTTAAAAAGAAATTTGTATAAAATAGGGGTTTCATATGAAAATTATATAATGATAATGGGGGATAAAATGGAAACCATCCCCATGAATGTTTTAAAGTTGTGGCTGACATTCCAGGTGGTAATGTCTTTCTTTTTTTCTTTCT